>NC_060276.1:39493974-39618650 GCF_021613505.1 Equus quagga
CCTCCCCACATGTGCCTAATGAAGGAGAGAACACAGCACCTAGGAAGGGCCTCTCCAGTAAGGAGTGGAAGATGAAATGAGCCCAGGTGAATGAAGTGGAGGTTGCTGAAAAAGTGAACGGGACAAAACGTTATTCCTGTTTAAGTGATGAGGAAAAAATGAGACACATGGGAAATAAAAACAGCACAGGAAGATCAAATAATAGATAAGAATAAAGGTAGCTATATGGTTACTTTACTGCAAAGTCCCCTTCAAAGGTGCAATTTGTCTTAGCAAAAGTGTTGTGTGCATGTAGAACTACTGGGATACAGATGAAGACTAAGGAGAAAATCTGAATGTCAAAATCCCTCATTAATCAGCCAAACTCTTTTTTTTTTTCGAGGTTGGGGGGAAAGAACACATCTGAGAGAAAAAGAAAGCAACTTGAAGGAAAAGAGAATTTGTTCTTCCTCTTATGCACTCAATGATGAAAGCATCATTTCTCTTATTTTGTGTGATGTGCTGGGTTGTAAAACAAAGAACCGATATTTGAGCTTGCATTTGACAGTGTAATAAATGCAATTATAATCATTTGCATATTAAAGGCATTATTATTACTTCGTGGCAAATATTTCCAACAAGATGGAATTGAAAAGAATCCCTCCTCCCAAGCAGGCTACACATGGTTTTGTAGGATTTGACATAATCTGAAACCATGCTGTGTCTAACTGTCAATTGCAGGAATTCTCCAAAGCTACCACAGATCTTGTTCTAATCTCTTTTAAGACTCATTTGATGCCACATAATTGAAAATAACCATTGGTTGTGATGTGTTAATTTTATGCAAGGAAAATAATAGGGTACTGATGTTATACTTTCAGCCAGCTACTTTTGGGGAAAACTACTAAATTTTTAGTCTCTATGATAGCTCGCCTCAGGCTACATAACCCTTTATAATGTCATTTTGGGGCCCTATTTAAAATCAAATATTGTGAAATATGGCATCCAAAATGATGAGATCTAGGGTTTCCATTCTCTCGGACATAGTAGCCTGCCTTAGGTACTACACATAAAAAAAAGTAACCTAATTTATCTTGAGTTACAAACTTAAGATGGGAAAGGAATTGCTTTGTGTAACCTATGACAGTACCGTCTATTTCTACTTGACATCCCTTAAGTGACCTATTAAGGCAAACCTCACTCAAAGGTTTGGCTTGCAACAGTCAAAGCCTTCTAAACTAATGTTTACCTATGGATTTCAAATAGCCCGCCCTCTCTATCTAGGGTGTTTCAATACAGTTACATATAGTCTGAAGCTTAAAATCTAAATGAAAAACACAGCTTAGATTGAACCCTGGAAAATAAAGTGAAAACTTAATGAGATATAAATTAGTAATAGCTAAAGCTTTCCCTTAAAGAAAACATTACTGATTTTAAAGAACTTACTAATGAAAAAGAATGGCATGTATTTAGGCTTTGCCAGAGACACACCATAGATTCATTTCTAAGAATAAATGAGGACGTGGATTCCAGGGAAGGGGCTTTGCATTCTCGCTGGGTCACTCGCCTACAAGCTCCTTTTGGGTCAATTAGGTTGGAAGATTTTCTAGTTACTGCTTGGGCCCCACGATTTCTGATGCCCATCTACAGCCACATCCACTTCTCACACCCCTAATGTTAATTTACTCCAGAATTGGCTTTCCTCAAATGTCTTCCTCTCCTGAAGATAATTTCACATTGCAACCCTGTATTAGCATTTGCTATCGAATATGTGAAATTGCTCCTTTAATCCTTCAAAGCGTCCACCTAATCTTAAAAACTCTTCCAGAAAGCCTTCTTAGGGTGTTAGCATTTTCATATTCCTTTGTACTTTGGGATAGGCTACTCCATAAGTATTGTATCAATGGGGTTTGCATTTGGCTTTGAGTAGTAAGAGAAAACCCAACCTCAGTGGCTGAAACAAATGGGTGGGGTTTTTTTTCCTCTCATATAATGAAAAGGCTAGAGCTAAGCATCTCAGGGCTGATACAGCTCATGTACAATGTCCTCAACATTCCAGGTTCATTATTATAGCCTTATACTTTATCCTTGGCATTTGATGTTCATCCTTGTGCTTGTCACTTCTTGGTCCCAGGATGGCTGCTCTACCTCCAGCCTAATAATGTCTGCATTCTACTAAAAAGAGGAAGGAAAGCAGGAAGAGGTAGTGCATAATCTCAGCATATGTGCCTTTCAGCAGAATTTTATTACACAACCACCATAGTTGCAAATGAATCTGTTGGCAGGTTGCTGCCAACAACAAAATTGGGATTCTGGTAGAAAGGTAAAAAGTAGAATGATTATTGAGATTTCAAAATAGTAGCATTTTCTGCTAAAGTGTTCTTCAGTCATGTTAAATGTGACCACAATCTATTCCCTAATTAAACTATATAACTCTTCGAGGTCAAGATCATTAATTATTTATTTCTTTTCTATGCCCCTCCTCCCCTTAGTATACTTGAACCATTCTATGCCTGATGGTAATTGGATGAACCGGATAGGCAGCTCTACCATACATCCTCTTCTACCACTTAGCCAGAAAATATTTGCCTGTGTGAATATGCGTTTAGTCCGTCAAAAGAAAGAGCAAGCAATATGTATCATTTTTAAACAGGTGGAATCACATTAGATGGTGGTTTGGCTCCTTGTTTTCTACCAAATAAATTCTAATCACTTACTTGGCATTTGAGACTCTCTCCAACTTAGTCTCTCTCTACCAACCTCTCCTGTTCCCTTCCATCTTCCATTCCCTTCCTCAAACTGAACTACTCACTCTTCTGAACTCAGTCGATATATGACTTATTTAGTGTAATATGCTCAACTGAACAAGAAAGAAACAAACAATGACAACAACAAAATCTGAGCCCTTGAATTTGTCCCTGTGCATACAGTGTTCTCTTATCATCTTCAATATTCAAATTCTTTGATATCTTCCAGAAAATCTTTTCTGGATGAAAAGATGAGATAATGTGAGTATATGAGTATTGGGAGAAGGGGTAGGATGAAGAATTATCCCCCTATAGTTCCTTTCCAGTCTCACCCCTCATGTATGGTAAGGGTTCTTTTTAGGATCATAGGCAAAGTTATACACAAGAAATTATCAGTATTAGCAAGAAAGACATTTGTCTTCATACGGCTTCAATTTCAACAATCTAAAAGTGTTTAACCTTATCTATGTGGAAGTCTAAAAGAACCAGCATAGATCTAGTGAGGATAGTCTTACAGGCTTCCAACCTGTCGGCCACTAGCATGATGGAACCAGGACTCTGAGGAGAGGGCAGAGGAATGGAAAGGGGAAGAGGGAACTCACGAGTGCTAACTTGAGGCTGGCTTTCTAGGCGCTACAAAGTTAAGAAGTGCTGTATACCATCCTGTCAACTCTACGAGTATTCATATTTAGCTACTACTGAAAATGAATTATTTCTATAACAGAAAGTGTTTTTTAAATATGGTGGTGTATAACGGTAGGTTACATAGGTTATAAACCTGGCATATAGTAGCTACTCAATAAATGGCAACCACCCTCCCAGTTTCCTAGCCCCAAAGGAGTTACTTCTTCCTCTAATTTTTCATAGCACCTTGCCTATACCTCTCTTTCGGTGATTTTCTTCTTCTTTTTGTGGTTATCTTTTATTAGATTGTAAACACCTCAAGGGTAAATTATTCTAATCACCTTGATTGGAATATATGGCCAGGTTTATTCTTCCAGTGAAAACCATCACAGAGGTACATTTGAACTTTCTAGGAATATGAAATATATACTTGTTTCTCACTTTGTCATTTAATATCACAGATGTTCTCACTTGCTCACAAAAAAAGAGTTTTGTGGTCACTCTGGCACTCATAGCTCTCTAGAGGCCTCTTATCACCAAATGTGTCAAATAGTTATTCCTGCCCGTTGCTTTAGAACAGTGCTGTCCAAAAGAACTTTCTGCAGTGGTGAAAATTTCCTATCTTTGTGCTATCTAATATAGTAGTGGTTAGCCACATGTAGCTAATTGAGCCCTTGAAATTTAGGTAGTGTAACTAAGGAACTGAATTTTTAACTGAATTGTATTTTAATTCAGTGACGTTTAAATAGATGCATGCGGTTAGTGGCTATGGTACTGGACAGCACAACTCTAGAATGTGTGGAAAGACCAGCCCCTTCTTATAGTGCTCTCTACTCTCCCTACCTGCATCAGGCCACCTAGTATTCTCCCTTTCCATTCACCAAGGTTCTCCTGTTGTAAGTCTTCATTCTCCCACTAGAAAGTAGACAATGACTCAGATACCACATTCCTAACTTGGCTTACTTGGCAGGGCAGGGAATGGCTCAACGGTGGAGGGATGACTCTATCCAATACGAGTTTATACAGCTTTATCTCAGCCCAAGATCTCTCCAAGCCAGGGCATAAGAAAACCTAGCAGGACATTCTCATTTGGCTCTACTCTCCTTTCACACTTACCCCTCTCAACTTACAAGCTAATTTAGAAGTCGACTTCTCCAGAAAATTTTTCCACATTAGTCCTGCCTGTTCTCTATTCCTATTCCACTGATCTCTTGCTACTGTCTTTTAGTATGTGATGCACAAGGTCAGTGATGCAAGGGGGAGGACTTAGAAGAAAATGGGAGTTTGTCATTACGACCTAGTGTCAACTAAAATATTGAGTTAATGCTGTAATCTTCTGATGATGGCTTCAGGCATCCCAAGAATCTGAATACATACACCATGAGCAAATTATGACAATGCTCTTTAAAGGCAATTAGTGCATGTAAATAAACACCATATTTGAGCACAGTCTCCTTAACTGTATGACTTGCTACAGTCATTCAAGTGCTCATTTATTCCATAGCATTTGTGCACTGCATGTAGCAGAGGGTGACAGAAAATATGGATCACGTTTGCACATGCATATGTGGAGGATTATTTACTGCACCCATTTGCAACTGCCCAGAAAGGAGGGTTTAGGAGAAACAGACAATAAAGGTCAAAGTAAGCGAAATTAGTACTAGGGAAAATCTAATATAAACCTAGGCTTTATAACAGTTGTTGGCTGTAGAAAAATCTATACCATCTTCTGAAGTCAGCTGGATCAATGTGAAAAAACACTATCCTAATGAAATCGCCTTTCAATAAGAAAACATTAACCTGGATGCATATTCAGTTGCAATGAATAATCATCTTGTTAACACCTGAATACATTCAATAATGCACAAAGTCACAAAACACTATCCTCCCTGACGCTCACGGTTAGTCTTAATTCCACGCTTTATTTGACATACATGGAGCTGATTCCATTAAAGCTGATGATACCCGCCTCCGAGGCCCCCTGTGGAACTCTTCTCTCTCCCAGGTCTCACTGCGGTGGCAATCCAAAGAAAGCGCTAAAGTGTGCAGTCATTTCCAAATCTACAACTTGAGTTTTTAGAGATTCTCCTTAAGGTTTCAGCAGAGCAGAACAAGCAGTAATTAAAAACCCTAAACCTCTCCTGACACAGTATGCAAAGGCAGGAGTCTTTAGGAGGATCCGGCAATCTGCATAAAATATCTGCTTGTGGAAGACCACGAAAGGTAAATATTTCCCAAGCCTCCTCTGAAATCCCTGAGCTAGAGCAGTAACAAATTATCAACGTAATCATTTGATATTATAAAATCATCAGATAATTTTTGAGCATTTATGTGCCTATCACTGAGCAGTTACCAAACATTAAAAATACAATTTAAGATACAGCTCATATCCCCAAGGAACTTACAGTTTAATTCTCCACTCCAGTTCCACTATCATGTATTAGTAATGTCAAAAATATTTATTTAGCAATTATCTGTACTATTGCAAAATGAGGCTTTCCACATCATGCAATTTGCAAATGGATAATGAAATGCTTGGATGGCATAAAGATTTGCTTTCAAAATTCTCCTTTTATTTTAATCTAGATAAACAACCAACTAATTTAGAGTTTTGCCAGCCTTTGAAAAAAGGAAACTCAATAATAGTAACATATGTGTTTATAGAAGAATCCTACTAACACACCAAATCATTTAATGGCTGCTCTAACTTCTGAACCACCAGTCACAAACTATAGCCGTTAAACTCCTGAGAACAAGTGAAATAAAAGCACCAGGAGGAGTTTCCAAATGCTAGTGGATTCCACAGGGTGTGAAAAGGCATACTTATTAAATATATTAAATAGTAACTAGCACTACCTGGAGATGTTTAATTGTATTACGCAGAAGATGTCATGGACAAATAGCAAAAACAGTACCAAGTGGTGGTTCCATTATTTAGCTCTGAATCCAAGTAAGATATGACTTTTCCAAAGTAGTACCCCCTCTTTTTTTCTGCCCCATCTTGGCCCCAACCAGCAGAACACACTTAATAGAGAGACTGGAGAGATAATAAACTTCAGTTGGAGGTGCAGGGGTATAGCAATTTCACAGTAATTTCTGGAGTTATGGACCAAAGATTAAGTCTTAGAATGAAGGGTTTTACAAGAAAACAAAAGGGCAAAGATCAGAATCAGTGGGATAGGTACAAATATGGGGCACACTCAAGAAGATCCATACTAGGCCAGGACTAGCACTAGATCCTTTGAGAAGAATAAATGGAGGCTGATACTAGAATTCATTGTATAGCCTTGTGAAATGTATATAGTCCCCATTACAGAGTGTGGGGCCCCATACTTATCAATTCTTTCTTTTACTATTCATAAAGTCACCCCTGCCCCTCACACAAAGAGCCCCTGTCAATGATATCAAATACCTGATCTAGTGAACCCTATTTGGCTATTAGACTCACAATGTTGATACCAGAGTGGGAAAAGCTAAGTAAGCAGCTGCCCTTGAATAATTCTGTCTGTAATCATACTGAAGAAAGGGACCGTCTTATTCCTCACTATATCTCTAGAACATAGTACAGTATCTATCACATAATAGACATCAATAAATATTTGTTGAATGAATGAGTGTGCAACACATCACACTAGTTCAATGACATGGAATGGGGAGTGAAAGCCCATAATATGGCTGTGTCTACCTGAAACTACTTTTTCTACAATTTTGATTTAATTGAGCAGAAATTTCATTCAAAGTGTTGGCCAATTCCATCAGAAAAGAGGCTGAATTGAATTTGCTCACTGGATTGATCAGGTAATTAACTAATCTGACTGAATCAACTTTGGATTATTCTGGCACCATAACTAAATGTTTACAGTTAATAAAAGCAGTCTGTGGCATCAGAAATCACCCAAGCTGAAGAATTCAATCAGAAAATGGAAACAAATTGCAGTCCAAGATTAACGAGACAATTTTATAAACACTAAGCTGTAATATATCTCATAGAAATGGAAAAGTGGTAGATAGCCTCATTTTCTGATAAGAATACAGCTACAGGTCTGTGATGGTGTAGTATAAATAAATAATTTGAAATTATATGATTGTTGATCCAGAGAGAAGTATATGATAGACACTTGGGGTGTACATACACACACACTCAAAGACACACACACACATGTACACACAGGTAGACTCCATTACTTGTCCTAAAATTAAGAGCAGATAAATTGAGATGTCTATTTGTATAAATATTGTTTTCACTATACAGAAAATATTAAGGTTGAATTGCCTTAAGTTGCAAGTACATTTAAATCTTTGTTTATAACTTGCTATTCAACAAAAGTTAGGAGTAGGACGGAAAAGAAACAATGCTTAAGTGTTAGCAACCACAGTCTGTAGAAGAGCAATAAAAATAATGTTAAATGTCTCTCCAAAATGATGAAAATCAGTGGGGAAACAGAATTTGATTCAAAGATTCTATTAGCACATAATATTTCCAATAACGTGTTTAGTGAGCAAAGTGAAGTCTACTTCCACTTTAATATTTTGGTAGATTTTTAGATATTACAGATAGCTTCAGGTTTATGAATATGTGATATTTCAAAGACAAGAAACAACGGTGGTGATTCTGGGGCTCAGTTGTTGCCAGTGAAATAGGGAGAGCGATGCAACATCATAGAAACATTTTTATTGAACAAACTTCAACTCCACAAGCAACTCTACCCATATCATGCTTTTAGCTGGTTCAAGTTTCCTACATTTAGAGCAGCGCTTTTTCCTCTTTGCTTTTTCCCATATTGATTTCAATTAAGTTTCACCTCTGAGAACCCAAGAAACTTAAAATTGTGCTCTTCTCCCCCTAGTGAGTTTGCCCAAAATGTCTTCTCTGTGCTTTAATCACAATACAGGAAATACAAGAAACAGCATGACCAATTCTTAGTAAATATTCTGAGAGTTTAATTCTTTCTTTCACATCTATCCCTAGCAGGAATCCTTTTCTAGGTTTCCTTATGGAATAACTTCTTAAGAGGGAAGGCATTGGTTTGGGAAAGGAAGTAGGGTGGGAAGACAGCCAGGCACATCATCCTCTTTTCTTGGCCACCTTTCTATTGCAGCTGGTTATCCGAAGACTGGGCAGTCTGTGAAAATATCATGCTGGAATAGTTAAATTTGTGCTTGTGTTTTCTCCCTGGAAACCTATTTTTTTAAAAGAATCCTGAATTCTATGTTGATTATTATTATTATAAGGACCCTTACTGACTTTTAAAACTGAAAATTATCTTAATTGAGCCTTTTTGAGAAGAGGCGACCTACCCACCATTTTGAATAAAGCATAAAAAGGCTAATGACATTTGACATTCTGGTTGGATTTCCAACTGTGATTTTCCTTTGATTAATATAAATAAATAAATGGTAGAGCACCAACTTTGTCACCTGAGCATTGTTAAAGCTGACATTTGCAAAACAACTATGCTAATATGACATTTTCCTTTTTTTCTTGGTACTTTGGTGTGATCTGACAACGAACCAAGAGGACTTTCCTTGAAACCTTTGGTATTTGATCAAGCGCCACCTATACATCAGTGGCTTTCAAACTATTGTCATTTTCCTGCCTCCTTGCCAGGGATTAAAGGAATAGGCAGAATTAAGACTTCAGCAAATTCCCTACCCACTAACCTGTAACGTATAACATTCACTGCTTTAAAAGAAATGCAATGTCTTTTTAGTAAAGAAGAATGCTATGGCTATGGTGATGCAAATTGCTTTTCAGCATGCCTACCTCCTTGGGCTTTCTTTTTCTTCCCTCTGAAGATTAGACATAATTTAGCAAAGTAGAGATATCCTCTCATAAGCTACCGTGTACCTCTTTCTGACTGTTAGCTTTCCTTTGTAAATAAAACTGACGCAACACCACTAACCCTACAAGTGAACTTTGAAAGGCTAACTTGTTTTCCATGTGATGTTCAAGAAACAAATACCTGCTCAACTTGAGGAAAGATTACATTATCATTTCTAATTTACAGGAGAGACCAGCAAATTATGGCCCTTGAGCTAAATCTGGTCTGCTGCTGCCTCTTTATGTAATGGCTTGTGAGCTAAGAATGGTTTTTACAGTTTAATTTAAAATGGTTTAAAAAAAATCGAAAATAATAATAATCCAAGAATAACAACATTTCATAATATTCAATATTATTTAATAAAATTTCATGATGTGAAAATTCAAAGTTCTGTGTCCATATCCATGCTCACTTATTTATACACACACACACACACACACACACACACACACACACACATATACCACGCACACATATATATAGCTGTTATATGTATATATGGCTGTTTCCATGCTACAACAGCAGTTGAGTAGTTGTGACAGAAGCCATATGGCTCACAAAACCCAGAATATTTACTACCTGGCCCTTTACAGAATAAAAGTTTCCTGAACTTGGTCTAGAGTCATATTTAATTAGGGGAAACAGCTCTAAGTGTTGAGTTCTTTCCCCTTACACAAAGCAGTAAAAACACAGCTCTCAAACCCTCAGACCAAGATAGAATTGAGGATTCTATTATTTCGTTGAAAACGAAAACAACCAACCAATAAGGACAAATAAAAACTTCAACCAGAATAAGGTTTGAGTTCCAGCTCTGTGACTAATTCTCTGTGTGAATTTAATCACACTACCTTTGCCTTTCTTTTTATATCTTTAAAACTAAAAATTTGAATAAAAGGATTTCTCTGGTCATTTTGAGATCTACGAATATAAGATTTTCTTCCCGTTTTTTAAATTTCTTATTTACATAACAAAAAGCTCATTCACTTTACTAAAGTAGTCACAACAGGGTTTCTGTGAAAATCAAGTAAGTGCTTCCATATAGGGTACTTGAGTATTTATGTAAGAGGTCATTCCTTACCAAGTACTTGACTGATAAAGTTGAAGTGGTAGGCTATTAGAAATCTCTCAGAAATAAATGATGGCAGTAACTCTGAAATGATCATGAAAGCCAATGTGAAAATGGAATTCTAGCAACAGAAAAGATTTGCATGTGAGTTTTCTGGGATAAATCTATAGTATCACATAGTATTCAACTAAAGTTAACCCTATGTTTGTGGTAAACTCACATTCTATCTTGGTCCACTGACTAAGGCATTTAGTAGTGTAGACTTTTCTACTTCAGTTGTGGTCTGTGGACCAGCAATAATTGCTAGAAATGCAGAAAATCAGGCCCAACCCCAGACCTACAGAATCAGAATCTTCAGTTTAACAAGATCCCTAGATAATTCCTATGCATATTAAAGTTTGAGAAGCATTCTTGTAGGACAGTACTTCCCAAACAGTGGGCTGTGTTACATCAGAATCACCTTGGAGTGGCTAAGTAAACATGCATAGTATTTGGCCCTGACTCTACAACTACTGAATCTGAATCTCTTAAATGAGGTCTGAAAATCAGTTTCTTTTAAAGCACTCCAGGTGATTATTATATGTAATAATATTTGAGAAGCACAGGAGTAGTGGTTAAGAATGTGACTCTTTTTCAGTGAAACATTCCTAGTTCTCTCACTTAATAGGACTGTGATATCATGTTACTTAACCAATTCGAGAATCAATTTAGTCATCTGTAAAATAGGGATAACAAATATACCTACCTCATAGGGTTTTGTGAAGATCCAATTAGAGAAGGAACGTGTCTAGCATATAGTAAGGACTCAATAAGCATTAGCTATTATCATCAGGATTATCATTATTACCACCACTACCACTACCATCATGATCATCTTCTTATTCTTCATCATCATCATCATCTTCATCATCAGGAGTGATGAAAAGTTAAGCTCAATAGTAGGTGGGATGAGAAGAGATCATGTGAGGCCGTGTTTCCATACTAATCAACTGGTACTTTAATCTTCACATAGTGGAGAACCATCAAAGGGTTTTAAGCAATGGAGTTACCCAAGCTTTGACAAAGTTGGCCTTGGTGGATGGTGAGGGAGTCTAGACCAAAAAAGTTCAAGAATGATCACCTAGTTCTCAGTAGGCTTGTGGTGTTGAGTTGCATTCTAAGAACTCTAATCCTAGACATCCTCAATAATTAGGTTAGATAATAGTTAATCTGGGGCTCAGAGATACCTCTTGGCGTCTCAGAGATATCTCCTCAGCAATTCCAGAATTACCTGTGGTTTGGAATGACCCCTAGATCTAAAATTCCTGAGGTATTTCTATTCTGTCCATAAGTCAGTCACACTGGCTGAGAGTCAGCAGAGGCACGAAGAAAAAAAAAATCAAAGGCCTAGGAAGAAGCCATAACTTCATGGAGACAAAAAAATGCACAGAACTAACTTCACAGAAGAGATATACTTTGAGTTGGATTTAGAAAAGAACTATAAGTCTGTCAGGAATAACAGTACAAAGAAAACTCAAAGGCTCTGAGGTGCTTTTATACTTCCCTAGTCTAGACTCACAGTTCTAAAACTTCTACTCCACCCTTGCCAAATTATTGAACTGACACTCTTGGTCTGTCAACACACTTTGGTTTTACTCTAGTTAATATTAGATAAAATTCATGGACATGCTAAAGGAGCTTACAATTCATTTATAGAACTAAGGCCTAACTACAAGAAATCACTAGAGGGCAATGGAAGACAAACTAGAAGCAAGTGCTAGAAGAGGTGGCTTAGTCAGGGCAATAGCAGTAAAAGAAGTGGGACTTGGAAAATATATGAAATGTGAAGCAGAAGTAAAAACAAGGTGGGTTAGCAACAGTATTAAATGTATGGAGTCAGGAAACACTATAAGAATAGTTAAATAAATTATAATACACCCTTGCTTTATAACACTATAAAGTAATTCTAAAAATGTTAAGACATATTATACCAGCTTACTTGGAGGGATTTCCAAGATATGCCATTAAATGAGAATGCAGAGAAGTATATGTAGCATAATCTCACTTGTGTAAAACAAACAAAATCTCCCATGTATGCGCTTAGGTATATACAAAGTTATATAAGGATATACACCAGGTTGTCAATACTGGTTTGCAGGTAGTGGGAGTTAGGTGTCTGATAAAGGAGTGCAGTGAGGGGTAATAGGAAGTGGAAAGAGTAAGAAAAAGATATAACACTCAATGCAATTTTTGAGCAAGTGCTCTAAAAACGGAAAAAGAAGACAACAAGAAACTAAGAGTGAGCAATAACGGTCTTGAAGCAAAGAAGAGATATTTCACCTAAACCTCGCTGAGAGAAGACCAGGGACACAAAAAGGAAGATCAAGAATTCTATCAGACTCTTCTCTTAGCCAGCAGAAGTTCCTTAAGCAGAAGGAATTGGAGATGGGTAGCAGACTCCGTTGGATATGATTTTGATTTAGCTGTATGCAAGTATACATACCAAATCATAATGCATTCTCATAAAAAATCTCTGTCTTTGTACTATATATATTATAAAACTTCCCATATCTCTAAATGGAATGAAGTCTAGGAGATTAGACTGAATATGTCTGTAAGCAATGTACTCTGACAGTTTGCTGTTTTCTATTTGCAGTTGTTGTTGTTTACTTGCTTAAAAATTCTCGATAAAAATTTGTTTTCATTTGTATCCATAGCAAAGCATTTTAGTTTGTTTGACCTATCCTTATGACCTAAAATTTAACACAGCTATAAGGAACCAAAAAATTTTCTTTATACAAGAAGTCTTTAGTTTAATACAACTTATTTGGTAAGGCTCAAATTTATCATAAAAACCAGAAGGGATTATTTTAGTGGCTTTTCCCCCAATTTTTTGCATAAGTACTTCTAATTAGAGTCACATAAAGAGTTCTATTACTATGTTTCCCATGAACCAGCTATGTGACTTTGGACAAGTCACTCTACTCCTCTAAATGTATCACTTTCCCAGTGTAATGTGGCTGGAAGTTCAAAAGATCTCAGTTTCTTCCAATTCTAAAAATCTATTGTCCTACAAAATCATCACATACAACTCACACTCATGCTCAAACTAGCATGATGTGATGGTCCTCAGTCACATGATTTATTCAGGATATAATGCAGATACCTACACATAAAACACAATAATAAACTATGATAAATATACTGAACAAATATTTGGTTCACAGTCTTCGGAGAAGTTGTTAGCAATACAGTTCTTCCTTTGCTGGAATGGAAAAAATATGTCTGCAAGGCTGTCAGTCTTCCAAATATTGAAACCATTGGTTACAAAAAAAGTTATTGGTTTCTTACCATTTCATAACTTCACTGATTACACTGTCCTTATCTGAGATCTACTCAAATGCATCTAGCAATTAAATTCCTTTTCTTGTTTGCTCTGTTGGGAGTCTCTAGAGCACACATGTAAAAACTGGAGGAAAATTAGCAGACAATTTTTCAGAAAGAAGAAAAGGCAAAGATGAAGCTTTAGTTAAAGCTCATAGCATTTTGCTATACTGTAATTAATTTACAACTTTCAACAACATTTCTGGGCAAAATATCAAAGGTCATAGAGGACAGGCCTATTTTCATTATTATACTTGGTGATGTCCTTCTGGCAGAACCTGCAGCAATACCTGATCAACCTGGGACGAATACTGAGTCTCTGGTATGTTGCCCTGTTGTATTTGTTACTAAGGAAATGTTCTGCTGGCATTCAGAGAAAATTAATACAGTTGACACCTACATCGGTACGTAATCCTTTCCTGTCTAGTCATCTTTAATGAAAAGTGAGACGAAGAGAATGGTTTCCACAATTAAAAAATCTGGCCCATTTCAGAGGCATATTAACTCACTTTGATGCACCTGCTATACTCAACTCCAATCACTAAGAAAAATAATTTAACCTCTTTGGCAAATGGCTAAAAGGGGAGCTTATTTAATCTTTAGCAAAGAAAAAAAAACCATCACAACAAAACTATAAAGATACCACCAGCCTGGAACTTGTAAGAATTTAGAAAGGAAACTTGATGAAGTTTGCTTTTCAATATATGTGGGGAGAAAAAAAGGAAAATACTAAACAAATGAATGGCGGTTATAAGCCTACATAAGGAACATCCTGTGTCAACTATGCAGGAATGTTTGCCAGCATGATATCATATCCACCATATCTCATGATCAATGAATCTTGAGAGTTAATTCCCTACAGAGAGGGGGCAGACCAAGGAGAAAATTGTAGATGTAATTTCTATTCTCTAGTGGCTTCTTCCAACTGATTTCTTGCTTGAAATTTCCGAGACACCAGCTAGTATATATTGGTGTAGATTTACATGCCAGATCAATAGGTGAGTTTGTCAGGTCCACTTGATGTCATTAAATATGTGAAGCATTTTCATGTGGAAGAGGAAGTAAACCTATTTTGTGTAGTTACAGAGGCTTTACTAGGACCAAATGCAGAACAATTACAGGGAGGCAGGATTTGAGTCGATATTAAGGAAGAACTTTTCAACAGTGGAATAGACTGCTCACAAAAATAGCATGCTCTCTGTCATCACAGAGGGACAGTGCCAGAGGATTTCCCATACTGGGGGGAGGTAGTTTGAACTACATAGTCTCTAAGGTCCCTTCCAAGTCCTAAATTGTTTTTTGTACAACTGTTTAACCTACTTGAGAAAACTAATTTGAAGTACTTTGTAAATACCTACTGAGAAAAAAAGTAATACAATATTATTACCTATTTCTTAAATGCAATCAAAGAATATCTACTTGGGAACAGTTTTTTTTAGTTTAGTTGGAATTTCTGTGCTTGAGTGAAATAAAATTGCACTAATCAAAAATATTTTGTTCTTTTGACTGGCTTTCCTCCGGTGGAATACCTGTCACTATAATCACCACTCAGCCAAAATTAGTAAAGAGTTAGCATATGACTTTGAGAAAATGGATGAGCATTGAAGAGGCTTTCAGGATTAGAACGATTAGATGACTTTTTAAAACATCAAGCTTTTCCAAATTAGCAAGCTTTGGAGCCTTATTATACATTCCCCACACATTTCTTGATCACATTCTGTCTGCCAGGCACTGTATTAAGCTCTGGGAATAGACACAAGGGAAAATAAAACAGATACAACTCCTTCTCTCTTGGGATTTATAACATTAACCATCATAACTTTAGAGAAGAAATGTATTTGTATTTAACAAACGTATCCCCTCTTCTAAATGCCTGGAAATCAATGAAAAGCAGCTGGAAAAGAAAGTAACACAAACGATATATCACTGGAACAAAGAAGGTTCAGACTATCCTTCGCTAAATATATGGTTGTGAAAGGTGTGGGGTACATTAAAAAAATTCTTCTTTAAGTAAAAGTAAGTAAACAAACAAATAAATAAAGCAAGATAATGCATTTAGGAATCATACCAGTATACTACGAACATTTTGTTCAAATTGTATACACTTGTCACTGTGACTAACGTAATGAACAATCGAGTCTTTTGAAATAGGTAAAAAAATTCAAAAGGGACAAAACAGAAATAGACACATCTTTTATAATAAAATAATGTTTAAATATGGTAATATAAATGAGCTTATAACTAAGCATAGGTAGGGTTTACTTCAAATAAAAATGCTTGTGAATCATATAATCTTGACACTGAGACCTTGCAATCTGAGGTCTATGGATGGGCTTCACAAGGCTCTAAATCCACTGAAAATGTATGTAACACAAGTGTGCATTCTTATTTTTTTTACTGTGGAAAGATTTTACAGTTTTTTCCAGATTCTCAAAAATGGCCTATGACCCAGCCTACCTCTTCCACCCACCCACTGCAATGTTAAAAAATCACTGTTTTAAAGGTAACATGGCGAGAGATCCCAAAAAGACAAGATGGGCTATTGGCAGCATGAAGGCTTTGTAGTACAGGGAGGAATAATGACTAGTTAAGCACTTCAGCAGAGTGCCAGGGCTGTTATGAGCCAATTTACTAATGACGGGAAGTCAAGGTTGTGCCTTAAAAAACACTTGAAATTGTCCTGATGATGCTACATTTAGAAACATGATGAATAGGAGTGAAGTTGATGAGAATTTGCTACCTCCAAAAGGAACCATAAATGATTATACTGAACCAAGCCAGGTTTGAGGCTACTTATCTCTAAATCATCTTGGGAAAAGCCCAGGAACAGATGTGTTAATTCGTCATGGAGGGTCTCTGTTTAAAAACATGTAGGTTTTGAAGGAGGACTGTAGAGGGAGATAAAATAAGAGCTCTGATAAATGTAGCCCTATCTCAAGGTCACTCAAGGTAAAAGAAATATTAGTCCACTTACATACCAGCATGTATAGCTTTGAATATTTAAATGTGTATTGAAATAATCCTCTTCCACATTACCATAGCCATCACTACGCATAAAGAAGTCCCATTCAGTATTCTCTTTGTTCCGAAACGTCTGGCAGAATTCATGGTTCTAATCACCACCTAAATCTCAGATAATCTATCCACCAATTATCCCCATGCATCAGTGATCATAGAGAAAAAGGATATGCTTGATTCAATCTTTTTTCCAGTACTGGGGAATAGGTGCACCTGCTTGTAATGTGTGGCTTCTATTCAATGACTGGTCGGGGTAAGAGTATGGGATAGATCTGAGCTAACTAGTTCAAACAAAGACTAAATCTTTAACTATGATGCCATCCTAACATGGGGCTCCCACCAAGTAAACTAAGCTACCTGGATATTGTCCCAATATGAAAATAAATCCTTAAATATGATTACAAGAATAAACTTTTCCTGACCCCCTCCCCTATCTTTGTTTCTCTGGCTAAGCCTGTTGTTTTTATCCTTATCTTTTTTTAAGAAATCCTTGTTTCTCTCCACTAGGATATAAGTATTTTAGGTAAAGTTATCTTGGCCGAATCTAATCCTGTATTCCCACTGGACTACAATCAAGTACTATATAGACTTGGGCAAACAAAAGGAAATTTTTCAAAGAAAATGGCTAAAATGAACATTATTTCATAGAAATGAGTATATATGTTCCGTTTCATTTTTGCTCATCAGGATGCTCTTAGGTATAAAGTTTGGAATCTCAGGAAAGCATCATATATATTTAGCTTTGAACCAACATCCAAATGCAAGACTAATTGATGGGTCCTGGGCACTGTACAGAACAGATAACAGGTTTATATGTTTATTGTTTGCCTTCCCCCCACTGGAATGTTAGCTTGATGAGAACACAGACTTTGTTTTGTTCACTAACACATCCCGTGAACCTAAAACAACACCAAGAACCTATTAGATGCTCGGCAAATGTTTCCTGACTGCATAAATAAGTGAATACGATCCCTGCCTCTTGTAGACTTACCCAAATACATTTTGCTAGGAAGTTTCATTTGGATTTTTATTTATAAATAAGATCCTACACATAATGTGACATTTTTCACATGGCAAATTAAGTTCTCTGATTTGATTCGGAAACCACTATACCATGATCATGCTTCCCCAGAGAGCAATGGGCATTTGCTTGATTATCATCTTTGTATAATTCTCCAGTCTCTTATATGAGTTAATCTGACTCACTCCATGGACACTGCCTGTCCGTAGTTGTGGCTGAGATTTTATTTAAGACTTTTTAAAATTGTTGTATAGTTTAAACTTCAGTTTTTCAAGCACTGTCTGTTACATCACACGAGCGTAGTTTTTTTCTTTTTTTTTTCCCTCCAAACCCCAAAAGAAGACATTTAAAAATCCCCTCCAAGAAATTAGGAGTTTTACTAGAGCAAACCCTCTTGTTAGAACTTGTACTGTTTGTTCAAAATAAAACAAAACAAAAACCTAATCTTCTAAAGGTCACCCTGGTTCCAAAGGTTACCCATTTTCCCCTTGTGCAATTCTAATAAAAAAAAAATGCATGTACTGTTGAAATGGAGACACTCCAGGGACCAGAAATTAGATAGAGTGTCACAAGGTAACCTGGATACAAACAGATGGACAAATGCTCGCTCTTCAGCTGCACCATTCAGTGGGGTTTCCTTTAGCTAATTTGAATGTCTCTGAGGATGAGAGCCTTTACACCTGACACATCTGTGTTCCAGATCCCCTGCCTTTAAAATGACTTTTCTGAGTGTTATTGGAAACAACATTAACGTAATGGCAAGAGTGACAGTGAGGCATGCACAAGGGAAGCAAAATAAATGAAATCAATTAGTATTATAAATATTGGTTCCTCATTCACATGTCTTTCATGTCACTTACATAAACACAACATCTTGAGTATTAACCAGCTTGCTTTGATCAGATAACAAAAACTAGAAAGAAAAAGAAATGGGTGCTTCTTTTTTGCTATTCTTAACCACTGTCTCTTTTTAATGCCACTTGAATTTACACAGCAAAACAAAATTTTAAAAAACTCTCCAATACAATCTATCACTTGTGAAAACTGAAAAAAAATAATTCATCCAGAAAATAAAGTGGTGGTTTAAATAAACCGATTTAGTAGAAACCAGATGCTCCATTTTACTTGATTTAATGGAAAACCACACATAGCGCACTATAAATGAAGACAAAATGTGTATAACCAACAGCCCTATTAAAATGGGCAGTAGCAGAATGTATCATTTTGAGGTCAGCTGTCATTCTGTTTGAATGGGTCCCTTAACAGATCACAGAGCAGATGGAAAAGGCCAGTGTGACATGACTCTCTGACTTAATTATAGCATTACCAAGATAGCATATGGACTTTGTATGTACTGTATAATTTTTATTCAGTGAATTTATTTGCACATAAATTCCGTGATGTGCCTCATTTGGTTTTACGTTACCTTCAATATTTATATTTCACTTTAATTGAATCATTTTTATCTATGGATTAATAGGTCAGGCTATTCTACCAATTACAGCTGATGCTTGTTGAAGCCCATATAAAAAAGGTGTGGAATTTGGATTTATGTCTTATTCAAGAGCCTCAATTTAGAACACTATTACAACTCTGCACACAGCCGTCATTCCTGCAATTAGGGGGAGGGGTCTTAATGCACCAGGCATTTGACATCTCCGAAGATCCAGGAGAGAGCACCCATCTTTTGCTTTCAAGAAGCTGATTGGTCTGCCAGATAGTAAAATGCATAGCAGGGCAAAAAACCCCTGAAGAGAACTCAATCAGTTTTGTGGGAAACACATCACCCTACAACCCATCCCAAAGTCAAATCCATGGGAGCTACTGATCTAATTTATTTAAAAAGGAGTCGGAGCGCTCCAGGATTGTACTGCAAATTTGTCACACGCAACTCTGCATGGACACGGTATGCATCACTAGAAAATAATTTAAAACTTCTGCAGACATAGGGGAGTATAGTCTAAGTGCTAAATTTAGGTGACAGCACAGATAAAACAGGAGGTGAAATACTGCCCAAAGAAACCAGCCCTTGACTTGGTCAAAGCCAGAATTTAGATTCACAGTCCACAATATATCAGCAGCTGTAATTTAACTAGATTCCCAGAAGAGCCATAAAATGGTAGCTCGGGGAGAGGGCAGTAACATCACATACACCAGCTCCGGCTTCCACTCCAAAGTGCCAGATCTTACTCTTGGTCTTTGCTAAAAGGCAGATTTAATTTGAATTCAAATAAATATTAAGGCAAAGAGACAAATGGCTAATGTTCTGACCACCAATATTTAAAGGTTATCTCATTTATCTGAAAGCACTAGAATAACGCAAATGAGAGAGTATTTCTTCTCTCTCGCCTACATAGACACAAATATTTCTTGAGGCCCTAATTTCTTTCTTCCTATCTAAGGACTTCGGAAGAACTAAACATATATATCCAGTATATACTATAAAGGCTTTTATGGTTAAAATGAACTTTGCTTTTTCTTCACAAAGAAGCTAGTTAGCAGCCCACATTTTACAAATTCATCAGGACAGTGTCAGAATCAGCAGTTAAGTAGTAGCTAAGGGCAGAGCAGTTAAGAGCACAGGCTCTAGGGTCAGACTGCCCAGGTTTGAGTCGTGCTCAACCACTTACTAGCCATGTGACCTTGAACATGTCACTTAACTTCTTTGTGTCTAAATTTTCCCGTCAGGAAAAACTGGGACAATAATAATATCTACTTTATACGGTTGTTGTGAAGATTAAATAATAGTGTATTATAATATGCTTGACGAAAGCTCCATAAACATAGCTGTTTTAATTTCTATAGTAATTCAATGACTATAGTCATCATTATCATCATTATCATTACAATAATGGCTGTATCTGATATATTAGTCAATTTGTCTGCAGTACCCAACTAACTCTTTTAGCTTAAACTGCATTGCTCACAGCTGTACATTCTTTGTCAACACCTTATCCCCCCAACACTGCCTAGGTGGACACTCATGCTGGGAGTGAATCAATCCATTGCCTGGCAAAAGCGAATCCGATTTTAAGAATCTGAACCAAGAGAACAGGGACTAGATAGGTCAGACGTTATCAGGCACTAGACATGTAAGGTCAAGGGTAAAGGAGCACATACGTATGGCAAAAGATGGAAACTAGACTTTTGGTGGTGAACACGATATAGTCTATACAGAAGCCAAAATACAATGATGTACACCTGAAATTTATACAATTTTATAAACCAATGTGACCTCAATGAAATAATTTAAAAAAAATGTGAGGGCAGAATAAGTGTGAGAACAACCTAAAGCCCCAGGTGAGCCAGAGGTATGAGGAAGTAGAGATAAAGAATGAGACAGAGGAAGCCATTTTGCAGCAGGCAGGATGGAGCAGCTGTGCCTAAGGAAGCAGAGATGACGGATTGTATGGCTACAGAGCACAAGAGATGGATAGATGAGCTGCCTGACAATTTCCAATTCCGCATGAGATGTGGTTTCATGAGACTCCCTTTACCCTTAAAATGCATTTTCCTTTACTCAGTTGAGCATGTCAGGGTTTCTTTTCCTTAGAATCAAAGAACCTCTAAGACACATAACGATATACCTCAATTTGCATTCAAATCCTTCTCGCTTGATTCCTCATTTCTTTCCAACCTGGCCTAAGTTCTTTCCAACACAAGACACAGGTGTTCCAGTTGATTTATTGAACTGTGTAAAACACAAGAGAGCCCTGTTAGGACAGAACTTGTAACTGAAAACTTAGCTACATCATAGGTCAAAGTGGGTTTTATGAAATGTAACAACTGTACTGAGCTTGGTTTCACTGTAAGACTGACATTCATAAGGCCTGTCCCCAAGACCCTGGCTTGGCTAACCAGTGTATCAGTAACTCACCTGCAAAAGCACAAATTTTGAATTTACATTGTGGTAGATAAAAAACAGAAACACCCTTCCATTTTAGTTTTTGCATCTCATTTTTATTAGAGTTCTGTACCATAAATTTTTTGAACTATTGCACACCATGGACATTTCATAATATGCTCACACATCTCTGCTTACAGGGGAATAGCTATCTGTGTATGAACTTCCCCAAACAAGAAGAGTCAGCTATCATTTAAACGCCAAGTCTGGAAAAATGAAAAGCAATATATTTCAGAAGAACCACAGAATTGCGTATAAGCCCATAGAAATTTTAGGTTTTTATAATACGTTTATCTTTTTCTTTTCATTCTATGGTTAGCCTGGTACTCCTAAACTAGGTCACAGAGCTGTAGTAGCTACAAGGCTGGTCTGCTCAGACCATTCAGGTGAGCTGACTCTGGAATAGATTTAGTCCTAACACAAATTGGCCTCATTTTACTTGCACATTTACAAATGAGGTGAGGGTGTTACTCAGTCAGTACTACCAGCTGCCTCTGAGAAAGAACACAAGAGAGTAGCGGCCTGGGGTTGTCCTCTCCTCTCATCTCACCAGCCCCAACGCCAGAGGCGCTTTGCACTACTGCTTTCTTTTAGTTATTCGACTGATGGCCCCGGCCCTTGGTGATAACACAGACTAACTTCTCATTTGGTGGCTTTTGTGTCTTGATCACTAAAGGCCCCATTTAAATTGTTGGATAATGCCACTTCAGATATGTTTTTTAATCTGTCACAGTAAACATAGACAGACTATTTTATCCTATACAGTGGGGTGAGAACTTAGTCACTTTCAACAACTATTTCTGACTTTCCACTTGAATATGTGCTGAGGCTTATGGGTCCGATATTGACTGTAAGGCTGTCAGGCAACAACTAACATAGTTTAAAAGTGGAGTTTATTTCTGTCTTTACTCTGCAAAGTTCTGCAAGGTAGAAAGTAAGTAACTATAATTCATGTGCCTAATTGACAGCAATGGTCTTAACAAAAAACCTTAAACTTTGGTTTGCTTAGCCAGTAGTGTGGCTGGCTTACTCTTGATCAGTTCCTCTTATGAAGAGTTAGAATGAACAAATGGTACAGTCTCAAGGCCAGAGCACATTCAGTGATGTGTTGAGCACTGGGAAAGTAACTTGTTCTTTTCTAAGCTTTGAACCCAAAGGGTTACTACTGTTCAATCAGAATTAAGATGTTAGGAAAACAGTGTTTGTAGAGAACCCCCGCCCCGCAAAATCCCAAAACCCCAAAACAAAGTATTGCATTCTCTCTCTTGTACCAGTCTCCCTACCCTACTCCGATCAAATCCACTGGTTTCCCACAAACAATTGGACAATCCAGTCTTGACTCTCAGACACTAAATCTTCACATTTGTACTTGATTTATGATAAGAAGTGCTATATTCTTTTTTTAAAATAACCTCTTACTTTCAATTCACAAAATGTTCTGAATAGTGGTTTGACATGCAAGATGCACCAAGGATACACAGAAATGAAGTATAACAGTAATAAGTTCACCAGACCGGAAGGTCTAAAACGGTTACAAATTATTGTTTCAAGAAGATGCCATTGTACCAGATCACTCTTTAGGGAAAAACTTAATTTTTAATAGGAGTTTTCTGAATTATCTTGGCAATTATTCTCTAGACCTAGATGAAACTTAATTTATCCTATAGGCACATTTGTCAGCAATGTTAAGTCAGCCAAGAAGAACCAGGGCCCCAAATAGGAGATGTTTTATTACCCTGAGAAAGAGTGAAAGGCATTAAAGCCTTTGCTCTACAACTCTAAATTCCTACCAAATATTAGTTCTATAGTGGAAAACTGTTTTTGGCAAAAAAGGGATTTTTTTAATCTCAAAAGGATACTGAACTAGGGGCCAGCCCGGTGGTGCAGTGGTTAAGTTCGCACGTTCCACTTTGGCAGCCTGGGGTTCGCTAGTCTGGATCCCGGGTGCGGACCTACACACTGCTTGTCAAGCCATGCTGTGGCAGGTGTCCCACATGTAAAATAGAGGGAAAAGGGCACAGATGTTAGCTCAGGACCAGTCTTCCTCAGCAAAAAGAGGAGGATTGGCAGCAGATGTTAGCTCAGGGCTAATCTTCCTCAAAAAAATACATATATATTTAACTAAAAAAGGACACTTTATACTTCAGTCACCTCTCAAGTATTTGCACATAGGTTGGCTGCTCTGTGGATGAGCCACAGAAATTCTTGCATTCCCAGCATGCTTTCTTTGGTTCCTGGACTTACTTCTCAGCTATTTTTACATCAATTTGCACCTTCATTAGTTCTGTCGGTAAGTATGAGCACTGCAGATGCCAAGCCAGATAAGCCAATGCCAACTATATCCAGAAACGTCAATCTGCTGTGGAAAAAAACTGTGTGGCACATTCTACAAACAAATTTATATAACTATATCATGACAATGATAATAGTTGTCATTTACTAAGTGCCCACTATGTGCTTCATATATATTTTCTTTAATTTTCACAAATGTGCAAGCTAATTATTATTATGTTCATTTTAGGGATTAAAAACTGGAAGTTCAGAAATGTTTGATAATTTGCCCAAAACCACCTTGTGAGTAAGTAGAGTTGGCTTTTGATCCCGATTTTGTCTGCCTGAACTCCTATTACATACCAGGCACTTTGTAAGATACCTGACATGCAGTATCTCATTTAATCCCAGCAATTAAGAAGAGAACTCACTGCTCAAGTTTCTGAAGAGAGGAATTATACTTCCTAGGAAGAGAAGTAGAGAAGGAATTATTCCTGCTTTTCTCCATCCCTCACCACTCCTGCCTAAGAAAGGAGGGGCAGATCTGCTTGGCAAGATTGAAGGAAGGGACTGGGAAAGTATGAATCATTCACTTCTAAGTTTTCAGTCTGTCCTCATTCCCAGCTCAGCCATTAGAAAAGTTTTGGAGAAGCGTTTGCCCTTGAGAGGAAGAATTGTGGTTGTCCTGTTCTGCTTGTGAATTCCTGGTTGGGTAAGTTTAATTCAAGGTGAAGCTATTGGAAAGTATTAGCAGTAATTAGTCTCAGATTTAGATCAACTCTATTAATAATGAGATTGACATTTTGATCTCCACATGCCTGACTCAAAGAGTGCCTCCTAACACAGAATATGGAAAGGGGAATGATTTTTAATCCTAACACCCCAACAGCAGATCCTCTTAGTAGCCCCATTTTAGAGGAAGTAGCTGAGGCTCAGAGAAGTTAAGTAATGTGCCCAAAATAAGATAAGTAATAAGTGATAGAGACAGCACTTGAACGTAGGTCTCTCTCACTTTAAAGCTGTCACTCCTTCCACACTGTACTTTGAAATAATTGCATCTATGTGCTCCAAAATTATCATGGATGACAAAGCATTGTAACCATTCCTCAAATATGAAATCATGATATAGAGAAGGTAAAGGAACAACAAGCAACAGCAATAACAATTGAAAAAACTTGGTTAGTTTTTCTTTTCATATATAATCTACAATACACTGAGTGTCAGAGAGGATTCAGGGAAGATAGATGGATGTTGGAGAAGCGGTAGGAATACAAAAGCATAGCTAGAAATCAGAGCAAAGTGCCAGTCAGTGGAGGCACAATGTTCCACTGTGAGAAGGTCTGCTCTGAGGCAGAGCAAATGGGAATATATTTCTGGAAAACTGGTAACACAGAGAATCTCATTTTGCTACACATGAGTTCTTGGTTAACATATTTATGAATAATAAGGTGACTAAGATTTTTTGACTAGACTTTCCCACCTTCAAGTCTCTCTTTTCTTGCCCAACACACACACACACACACACACACACACACACACAGAAACACTTGGTCCTATAGCTGTGGAAGGATATCCAAGGCCTCACGATATAGTTATTTATGGTAGAGGAAGTGAGGAGAGTGGCTAGAAGAAGAATGCCATTCCCATTCAGCATGTGTTATACAGAATACAGCCTAATAGTAGCACAAAACAGCATCAGTGCTATCCCTAATGAAGCTCCCCAGGAGAATAGCCGTGTTCCGTTTAAGGTAAATAGGCTTATTCCCTGTTTGCTGATAGTGAGACCCTGGAAAATGCACTGCTAATAGTGTTCTGGGCTTTAAGTAGAGATTTGGCATCATCTTCCTAAAATTACAGTCATTTGCCCTTGTACCAATTGCAACAGATGCAAAGTTTGCTGCCAATATGTTTGTCTTTGGTTTCCAGAGGTGAGATCTGTGCAGACTGACTTTTTCTTTTACTTACCTGGTGGCAAGCCTAATAATGTTTTAAAAGCCACTTCCAATGTAGGCCTGAGGCCTATAAGCCTTTACTAATAATATGATCCCTGTAGAGGTAAACAGTCAAGAATGAACATGCATAATTCCCTCAAGGAATACTTGCTGCCCTTAAGGGCATCTAGAAAGCTACAACAGAATTAATCTATTTTAACAACTTCCTTTGTAGCAACTTTGGCTACAGAGGATGCATCGAGTGGGGATGTGGGACTTGACCCAAACAGAATTGTGTTGCATTTGAGGGTTTCACATTCACAAAAAGGCAAGCTAACACAAATTCAAAAATGTAAGTTGATATATATTCAGTGAGCTTGTGCTTATGACTAACAGACTACACACCTTACATTTCCCAAAACATCTTATTCATGTACCTTTTGGAGGTCAGATCAACATGGCATAGGAAGATCCTTAGCTCACCTCTTCCCATGGACAAACCAAAACTACAACTACGTATAGAATAACTATCACTGGGAACGACTTGAAGACTAGCAGAACAGATTTTCCACAACTATGGTTATAAAGAAAAAGACACAGAAAGATGGGTAGGAGGGGCAGAGCTAGTCAGGACCCACATCTCCAGCATGGTGATCCACGAGCAGGAGGGATAGCACAACCACAGAGATCCTCTCAGTCAATGGAGGGGCCTAAGCCCCACATCGGGCTTCCCAGCCCCAGGCACCTGCAGTAGGAAGATGAGCCCTCATAACATCTGGCTTTGAAAATCAGCAGGGCTTATAGCTGGGAGGCCCAGAGGGCTATAGAAAACCGAAACTCTGCTCTTAAAGCATGTGCACAAATTCATTTGCTCTGAGTTCCAGAACAGAGGCAGCAGTTTGAAAAGTGCCTTGGTTAAACATGGAGATACATTGACTAGTTTTAGGGCTTGTGCTGGAGGGGCAAGACTCTGCTAGAACTTCCTCCAGGGATAGAAGGACTGGTGGGCACCATTGTTTTTGTTACTTGCCTTCTACATAGTTCGCCCAGCCCTCAGGGGCACAATTTCTGACACTGTATATCTACCTTGCTAGCACCACTCACCAGCCCCTGCATTCCCCTGTGGGCCTGCCCTGGCAGAGACCACTCCAAAGTGGTTGCTGCCTTGCCTCTATGTGGTAGGCAGGCCCAATAAGCTCCAGAGCCCCTCCAATGTGTCTCCCACCCTGCCCCCACACAGTGGGCTCCCACTGGAGCCTCTTCCAACCAGCTCCCACCCTGGAGGGCCAGTCCCACACATCAGCATGCCTACAGCAATTGAAGTCCAGCCTATACAGAGAATACACCTGGAGCAACTGGCTCTGGTGACCAGGGAGACTGCACTACTAGGCCCCACAGGACACCTTCTACATAAGGCCACCCCTTCAAGACTGGGAGGCATAGCTGATCTACCTAATACATATAAACAAACAGAGAGATTTAAGCAAAATGAGAAGACAAAAGAGTATGTTCCAAAGGAAAGGACACATCAAGACCTCAGAAAAAAGTAAACAAAATGGAGATAAGCAATCTACCAGATAGAGTTCAAAGTAATTGTCATAAAGATTCTCAGTAAACCTGGGAGAATAATGAATGAACACAATGAGAACTGCAACAAGGAGATAGAAAATATAAAAAAAGAACCAATCAGAGCTGAAGAGTACAATAAATGAAAGGAAGACTACTCTAGAGGGAATGAACAGCAGATTAGATGATGTGGAGGACTGGATCATTGATCTGGAAGACAGGGTAGCAAAAATCACCCACTTACTATTTTTACTATTTTCTTACTATTGAATACCCCACTTACATCAATGGAGAGATCACCCAGACAGAAAATTAATAAGGAAAAATTGGCCTTAAATGGCACATTAGACCAGATGGACATAGTAGACATATGCAGAACATATCATCCAAAAGCAGCAGAATACACATTGTTATCCAGTGCATATGGAAGGTTCTCCAGGATAAATCACATTTAGGCCACAAGAAATGTCTCAGTAAATTTAAGAAGATTGAAACCACATCAAGCATATTTTTTGACCACAAAAATATGCAACTAGAAATCAATTACAAGAAGAAAACTGGAAAAAAACACAAACACGTGGAAGCTAAACCACATGTAACTAAAGAGTCAATGAGGAAATCAAAAAATATCTTGAGACAAATGAAAATTGAAATACAATGTTCCAAATTCTATGAGACCATATAGCAATACAAGCCTACCTCAGGAAACAAGAAAAATCTCAAATAAGCAATCTAACTTTACAACTAAAGGAAGTAGAAAAAGAACAGAGCCCAAAGGTGGAAGGAAGGAAATAATAAAGATCAGAGTGGAAATAAATGAAACAGAGAAAAAAAGAACAATAGAAAAAACTCAATGACACTTAGAGCTGGTTCTTTGAAAAGATAAACAAAATTGATTAACCTTTAGCCAGACTCATCAAGAGAAAGAGAGAGGGCCCAAATAAATAAAATCAGAAATGAAAGAGGAGATGTTAAACTGACACCACAGAAATACAAAGGATCATAAAATATTACCATGAACACTTAGATGCCAATAAATTGGACAACCTAGAAGAAATGGATAAATTCTTAGAATGATAGAATCAACCAAGACTGAATCAAGAAGAAGTAGAAAATCTGAATATACCAATTACTGGCAATTAAATTGAATCAGTAATCAAAAAACAATAGACCAGAACCAAAGAGCTTCACAGGTGAATTCTACCAAACATCTTAAGAAGAGTTAATATCCATCCTTCTCAAAATATTCCAAAAAATTGAAGAGAAAGGAGGATGTCCACACTCATTCTATGAAGCCAGCATTATCCTGATATCAAAACCAACCAAGGCACTATGAAAAAAATTAGAAGCCAATGTCCCTGATGAACATAGAATCAAAAATCCTCAACAAAATATTAGCAAACAAAACTCAACAATACATTAAAAGGTTCACATACCATGATCAAGTGGGATTTATCCCAGAGATGCAAGGATGGTTCTATATCTACAAATCAATCAATGTGATATACCACATTAACAGAATGAAGGGTAAAAATCATATGATTATCTCAATAGATGCAGAAATAGTATTTGACAAAATTGAACATCCATTTATGATAAAAACTTTCAGCAAAGCTGGCATAGAGAGAACATACCTCAACATAATAAAGGCCACATATGATAAATCCACAGCTAACATCATAATGGAGAAAAGCTGAAACTATTTCCTCTAAGATCAGGAACAAGGCAAAGATGCCCACTTTTACCACTTTTATTCAATATAGTATTGGAAGTCCCAGCCATAGCAATCAGACAAGAAAAAGAAATAAAACGCATCCAAATTGGAAAGGAAGAAGTAAAACTGCCACTATTTGCAGATGGCATGACACTATGCATAGAAAACTCTAAAGATTACACCAAAAAAGTATTAGAACTAATAAATTAATTCAGTGAAGTTGCAGGATGTAAAATCCATATCTGTACAAAATCTGTTACAACTTTATACACTAATAAGAATCAGAAAAAGAAATAAAGAAAACAATCCCATTTACAACTGCATCAAAAAGAATAAAATACCTAGGAATAAATTTAACCAAGGAAGTGAATGACCTGTACTCTGAAACTATAAGAAATAGATGAAAGAAATTAAAGATGACATGACATAAATAACTGGAAAGATACACCATGCTCATGGATTGGAAGAATTAATATTGTTAAAATATCCATACTACCCAAAGCAACCTATAGATTCAATGTAATCCCTATCAAAATAACAATGGCATTTTTCAGATAACTAGAATAAATAATCCTAAAATTTGTACAGAACTACAAAGTCTCTAAATAGCCAAAAGTATCTTGAGAAATAAAGAACATGGCTGGAAGTATCACACTCCCTGATTTCAGACCATGCTACAAAGCTATATTAATCAAAACTATATGGTACTGGCACATAAACAGACACATAGATCAATGGAACAGAATAGAGAGCCCAGAAATAAACTCATGTTTATATGGTCCATTAATCTACAATAAAGAAGGCAAGAATATACAGTGGGGAAAATACAGTGTATTTAATAAATGGTGTTGGGAAAACTGGACAGCTATATGCAAAAGAATAAAACTGGACCACTTTCTTATACAATACAAAAAACTCAAAATAAATTAAAGACTTAAACATAAGACTTGAAACCATAAAAATCCTAGAAGAAAACATAGGTAGTCAGCTCTTTGACATCAGTCTTAGCAGTCTTCAGGTAAAGGCAACAAAAGCAAAAACAAACAAATGGGTCTAGATCAAACTAAAAAGCTTTTGCCCAGTGAAGGAAATCATCAACAAAATGAAAAGGCAACCTACTGAATGGGAGAAGATATTTGAGAATGATGTATCTGATAAGGGATTAATATCCAACATATAAAATGATCTCATACAACTCACTATGAGAAAAACAATCTGATTAAAAAATGGGCAGAGGACCTGAATAGACATTTTTTCCAAAGAAGATGTACAGATGGCCGACACATGAAAAGATGCTCAACATCAGGGAAATGCAAATCAAAACCACAATGAGATATCACCTCACACCTGTCAGAATGCTTATTATCAAAAAGACAACAAATAACAAGCATTAGGGAGGATGTGGAGAAAAGGGAACCCTTGTACACTGTTGCTGGAAATGTAAATTAGTGCAGACACTATAGAAAACAGTATGAAGCTTCCTCAAAAAATTAAAAATAGAACTACCATACAATCCAGAAATGAAATTTCTGGGTATTTATCCAAAGAATATAAAAGCACTACTTCAAAAAGTTACATGCACCTCTATGCTCATTGCAGTATTATTTACAATAGCCAAGATAAGGAAGCAACTTAAGTGCCAATCAAGAGATGAACAGATAAAGAAGACTTGATATACATACACAATGGAATGTTACTCAGCCATAACAAAGAATGAAATCTTGCTATTTGCAACAACATGGATGGACCTAGAGAGTATTATGCTAAGTGAAATAAGTCAGACAGAGGAAGACAAATACTGTATGATTTCACTTATATGTGGAATCTAAAAAAAGAAATGAACAAATTGATAAATAAATGAAAAGCAATATGACATATTTGATTACTTGAGGAAGGCATTTTGATTAGAACTAATTCAGCCTGACCTTGTTTTTCTAAAAGGACTTGATGCGGCCTGTTGAGCATGCACTATTATCTGCTTTAAACATTTACTACCAGAATGATGCCTTTAAACATAGGGATGTAGCTTAGCCCCATATCGGCATTTCTCTAAGGATAAGCATCGCTTCCTGGAAACTAAGGATTAATTACAGACTTGCTATGCTTACCTTGTGACCACTGACTTGCTGACCATCGACCTGCTGTGCCAGCTAAACATCTAGTGACGGTAGTAAAAGATGTTCCTGTTATATGTGATATATGCTCTTTGTTCCAAGATGGTATCTAACCACTCTGTACATCCTACTTCTTTCGTGCCCTTCTTTCCTTGGACTTGTAATCCTCAAACTTGGCTCCTAATAAAATCACCCCAATTTTTATTTATAGATTGATTATGGATTATTTGCATGGATAAAACAAAACAGTACAGAAACAAACTCATAGACACAAAAAACAAACTGGTGGTCACCAGAGGGGAGAGATGTTGGAGTAAGGGCAAAATAGGTGAAGGGCATTAAGAGGTACAAAATTCCAGATATGAAACAAATAAGTCTTGGGGATGTAATGTACAGCATAGAAAATATAGTCAGTCATATTGCAATAAGTTTGTGTGGTGATAGATGGTTACTAGACTTATCATCGTGATCACTGTGTAATGTATATGAATGTCAAATTACTATGTTGCATACCTGAAACTAATAATATTGTATGTTAACTATACCTCAATTAAAAAAACAAAAAAACAAATACCTTTCTCTTCACTTTTCTATATAATGTCTTTATTTGAGACATTTTAATTAGTGCAGAGCATAGCGCAAGTCAAGTTCCATAGTTTTGTTTCTTTTTAACATACAAAAGCCCTACTTGAATTGTCCAGAAAATACATAAAAATTTTGATAAAAATTTAGCTAGATATCTGTATATATCTGCATAGTTGTGTGTGTGATCTTTTTGGGTGGGAGAAGAGCAAGAACAGAGCATGTAGTCAATCAAAATTCTTCTCTTTAAGCAAGACTTGGCGGCAAGAGAAAAATTTGGAAAGTCCCCAACAAGAGCAATGTAGTCACTTTAAAGAAAATTAATGGTTTTCCTAGAGGCAAGTGCTCCTGTAGTTAAATTGTCTACACACTAATTTAACTTGTCCCAGGCTGCTGGGTAATACAATTCCCTATGCTTCAGAAAAGGGTGTCCTCTCAGTGCAGTGGATTACAGACAGTAATGTTTGGGGCCAAAATCACTAAAATTTAAACGGTTCCATTTGACAGAGCCTGCATTGGTTCATTGGCCTCGGAGGTAGCTCAGTAAAGTACATAGGTGCCAGAGCTGGGAAGCTCTAGATAATTTTGATCAAAGATGAATTCCTCCTGTAATAGTTAAACAGCATTACTGTCTTGATTTCTTTCTTTTCATGCATGGGAGCATGAAAAATGAGACCAGCCATTAATTTATGTCATGTAGAGAGAGAGTCAAAAAGAATGCATTAACTACCTACCATATAATTTCCTTCCTTCATTCTCAGTTTCAAAACAACAACAACAACAACAAAATGCCCAAGGAAACTTTATAAGTTAATTAGAAGTCAGAAATATTTTCCTGAAGACTGTCGTTGCTGCATGGGTACTCATTAAAATGCCTTAGAACAACCCATGCTATCTAAAATCATTAGTAGATCAAGAAACTTGAAGCATTCTTCCAGGCAGATAATTAATTTATCTGGAGGAATTGTTGTCATTGCATACTTTTTCCTACAAATGGACACTCTTACATGACTCTTGGGGTTGATATGAAACTAAGTCAAGAAAGTAAAACAGGGATTCTGCAGACCTGGTTTCTCTATCAGAATACAGTGGATAGGGAAGAATTAGCCACCCTTTCCTATTTGTCTTCTAGACTTCAAGCTCTCAGGTATTTTCAGCACCATTAATATTGATTTCCTTGGGGGAAAGTTGTTGCAAACTACAAGACATAAGAGGCCACTATACCATCTGTAACCCAGATCTCCCCAATACAATTTTACTTAAGAGAGGTTGTTTCCAACAAACAGAGAAAACAAATGGAAAAAAATCTGGAGAATATTGTCAATCACTTAGCAAAACTACCACAGTCAAGAGTAAAGTGGATAATTGAAATATATTCAAATTCCTGAAATTTTTGTTACAGTCTAGAATAACTTTAAATAGAAATATTATCTGTTCTTGTCAACCCTTTGCCATAAGCCACTGTAATTAGATATAGGAAAGAAGAACATTTAAGAAAACATTTGAGTTTTTATTTTTTTAAAGACAGACAAGTCACTGAGTATTTTTAAGTTCCAGGTTCAATTTGCATTCAAAAAGGGTCTTTCACCTTCTGTTTCTTTATTGCCTGATAGTGAGTCTTGCCTTGATTTGTTTCTAAAGTAAAGTTGCATTCATTTGAGCCAGTGATGCCTTGCAGCCAGTCCCTGCCAAATGTAATTTACTCAGGAACTGCTGACCCTGTTGACTGGGGCTAGAGATGTTTATCATGAAAGGGGTTCCGTGTGTGACCATTGTATTCACACTCTACTGGAAGTGTTGATGCTGACTTCAGAAGTAACTTCAGATAACACTGGATTCTTCTGGATCTAAATAGTGGCCTATCAAAAATTTTCAGTAAAAGAATCTGTGGCAGAAACTACAAGTTGCCTTTCCAAACTCCATTCCCCCTTTTACTTTACTAACAGAAATTACATTTCTCAGCATCCCTAGAAGATAGGGGTGAACAATTATTTGTAAGCAGAAGTTGGTGTGAAGGGCTTCTGGGAAAGCTCTTAAGGAGACTGACTTGGCCAGGTGTAATAGAAAGAATCCTGAAACGAGACTCAGGAGACAAGGGTTTTAGTATAGATTTCGTTACTAACTTCCCGTGTGAACTTGTCAAGTAACTTTCCCTCTGCACCTCCAATTTTCCCATATAAGTGAGATAGTTGAATTACATATCTGAGGTCCTTTCCAAATTTAGGATCCCTATGCTTTCTCTTCCAGTTGCAAAGTACCAAGGAGATAAAAACAGAGGCGTGAAATGGCTGTGCGCAATTCATGAGATGAAGCTTTACTATTTCCTGTTCCTTTACCCTCCAGTAAATCAAAAAATGACTCAGTATTAGTTTACATAGTTTACACTGACATATAGTTTACATTATATATTCACTTTTAACAACTTTATTGAGATATAATTCAAATACTATGCCTTCTCCTTGCTCTTCCCAGCCTGGAAACCACTTATCTACTTTCTATCTCTATAGATTTGCCTATATTGGACATTTCTCATTCAATAGAATGATACAATGTCTAGTGTTTGTGACTGGCTTCTTTCATTTTCCATAATATTTTTAAGGTTAATGTGCTATAGCATGAATCAATAATTTATTCTTTTTATGGCTAAATAATATTCCATGGTATGGATATATCACATTTGCTTATCCATTTATCAGATGATGCACATGTGGGTAGTTTTTACTTTTTGGCTGTTATAAATGATGCTGCTATGAACATTTGTGTAAGATTCCTTTTTAACAAGTATCTGCTTATATGCCAGGTACTGTGCTTGGTGAATAAGATAGACACAGTCCCTGCCCTCATGGAACTTACAATCTAATGTAGCAGAAAAACATCGAAGAAGTTATGAAATGGGTGCTGAGTGGGAAAAAGGTAAAGTGCAATGTTCTATGGAACACAAAATAGGTAGACTAACCTAGTCTGGGGCAAGTGTTGGCTAGGGAAGGCTTCCTGGTACAAGATATTTAAAGTAAAACCAGAAATGGAGGAGGAGAGAGAGAAAGAGCATGCATGAAGGCACTGAGATAGGAAGCCCAGTATATTTGTAGAGAGAAGAAGGGAGAGTAAATGGGAGAAACATACAAGATGAAGTTGAAGAATGATAATGATATGGGATCTTTATTCTAAGGGTAATATGGACCTATTAGGGAGTTCTAAGCAAGACCATGAAATTATTCAATTTACATTTGTAAAAGATCATTCAGGCTAATGGAGTAGGCGTGAGGGGAAAGAATGCATGTGCCAGATTCAATTAAGAGAATGTTTCAGTGGTCTAGCACAGACACAGTTGAGGCTTAGATTAGGATGATGGCAGAGAAAAAGAAGAGATTTTAACATAGTCAAGATATATTTTGGTACAAAAAATAATAGTACTTGCTGATGGATTAGATTGGAGAGGGATGAAGAAGAGTACTGTCAAGGGTGATGCCTAGATTTCTGGCTTAAACAAATGGGTGGATGGTCTTGCCCTTTATTGAAATGAGGAAAAGTGGAGGAGTAGCAGAAAGGGTTGGAGAAGGGAGATTAGTTGATGAGTTCATCTTGTGCCATGTTGAGCTTAAGATGCTTGTAGGATAAGGACAAGCAGATGCAGATGTTGACAAGTCAGCTGATTATATGGGTTTGAAGACCAAGAGAGCGGGGGAAAAGATGAATAGATCTGGGTCCCATTCTGTATAGCTGGTAATTGAAGCTTAGGGAGGGTAGACTGGTAAGAAGAAAAGAGGGTATAAGAACGAGCCTGGAGGACTTCTGCCATATAAATTTTAGATAATAGAGGAGGGACACAATAAAGAGACTGAGAAAGAACAGCTATAAAGGAAACCAGGAAAGTATGTCACAGAAGCCCAAGGAAGACATTGTACAAGAAGGTGAGAGTGGTGAACAAGGAGAATACTGCTGAAAAGTCACATAAAATGAGGATTCTGAAGTGACCATTGGATTTGTTGACAATAAAGTCAATGATAAGCTCAATAAAAGACAATATTGGTGACATTGTAGGGGCTGGGAGAATGGGACGCCAGTTATGACCTTTTACGTCTTTCTAAATATTCTCAGAGAATGAGTGCTTTAAAAGCAGAGTCCATTGTGTCTTCTGCTGAATGAATGAAAGACTTAACAACTGGCTAATTCTTGAACTCAGCTGCTTTCTCATTTTCTAGTTCATTTAATATTCCCAGCAACACAGTTGTTAAGTGACTCACCCAAGATCACTTAACTGGTCAATGGCAAAGCCCTGACTCAAACTCGAATTTTCTGACTTCCAGTCTGGTGCTTTTCCCAAAGCCCCATAGCTGCATTCCTTTTTCTATCCTTCTCAAGGTATCCACTGCAAGTAAGTACTCTATAAATGCTTTGTGAATGGTTTTCTCATTAACATACTGTGTTAAATGTAAGATAAGGAATGAACTTTTACAACTAGTCCTAAAATAGACAGCTTGACACCATCTGGTCTTAACATTCTGTACAATGAATAGCTAAGTGATAAAGAGGAGGGGATAAATGGTGGCAAATAACCCCTGTGGTTGGAAATGCTTACTGAGAAAAGAAATGGCATTAGAGTTAGTCTGTACCCTCTTAGATTGGACACTCCTTGAGGGCAGGGGATGCATCTCATGCATCTTTCCTGTGCCTAGCAGAGTGCTTGACCCAGAAGGAGGGCACAATAAGTGTTTACTAGATCACATGGTATAGGATAAGGAAACAAGTTTTAATTTTCTGATCTTTCCTCCTATATAATAATTATGATCATTTACTATTATGCCAGCCACTGTTCTAAGCCATTTATTCATATAATATCATTTAGTATTTACAAAATCTCTAGGTTGTAAGTACTATTATTAGCCCCATTTTATAGATGGGACAACTGAGACTCAGAAATATAAAATGACTTCTCCATGGCTACAAAGCTACCAGAAGGAAGATCCAGGCTTCGAACTCAGGAGAATGACTCCAGAGGCCAAGCTCTTAACCAAGAATACTTTCTGTCATCTGCACTTAGTTTTTGTATGTCACCATCTTTATTCTTTTCTAGGTGACAGCTACACTGATAAATGAACTGGTGACAAACAGTTGGTGCCATTACCTTTTTATATTTCTTTATTCCAGCATTTTTATATTTCTAAATTTAATAAAAATCATATACAAATATTTTTAAAGAGCAAAGGATGGGAATTTAATGCTTTAAGTTCCCAAAAATCCACATCAAAGAGGAAGCTGCTTACTCACTATATCTGCACTGGTCAAAATTTAGTGAGCTCATTTTGTCTAGCTGTCTTTACACCTTTATTTTGGGTCTTTGGGGCCAGTTCTCTTCCATAAAGGGGATATGAATTTATTTTTTTTTTATTTTTTTTTTAAGAGTGATATACTAGCAAACATCTTAATTTTTTTTTTTAAAGATTTTATTTTTTTATTTTTTCCTTTTTCTCCCCAAAGCCCCCCGGTACATAGTTGTGTATTCTTCGTTGTGGGTCCTTCTAGTTGTGGCATGTGGGACGCCGCCTCAGCGTGGTTTGATGAGCAGTGCCATGTCCGCGCCTAGGACTCGAACCAACGAAACACTGGGCCGCCTGCAGCGGAGCACGCGAACTTAACCACTCGGCCACGGGGCCAGCCCCGGGATATGAATTTATTTTGAGGACTATAAAGCTGAGCATAGGTTTTCAGGCTGAGGACACCCAGATTCTTCTTTGCTCAGGCCACTTCTCTCTTCCTCAATAGGAAATACAGAGTTGGAGGCTGCCTGCATATATACAGTCATCATGTATATTCCTTTAGGTTCAAGGTGTTAAAACTACAAGGAGCCTTTAATATTTGTAGGCCCATTCAGAAAGCAAACCTTTCTAGGAGGAATTAAATTTGAAAGGCACTGAGACAAGGGGGGAGATAACATGGTTATGTCAAAGAAAACTGCACTGAAAGTCAGGAGGCCTAGCTCTGGCGTTAGATCTCTCATGAAAGTCTGTGTAACCTTGAGCAACTAATTTTCCCTTTCTGGTTCTAGGTTTTTCCTCTGTACTCAAACTAAACTAATGAGCCTAAACGGCAGTAAAATAAGTCAGAAGTACACTATCTTGCATTCTCTTATTGCACAGATAAAGCCCAAGCAGCTCTCACAGCCCAAGGCAAGCGAGCCTAGGCTCTGAAAACAGACACTGGAATTAACTCTGGACTCGCTCACCTCCTGGCCATATGACCTTGAATGAGTCACTTCGTCTCTCTTATCCTCAGACTTCTTATGTATAAAAAGGCAATAGTAATAGTACCTACCCCCCAGAATTGCTATGAGGATTCAACATCACAAACCACAAAGGGAATCTAGCATGCTGCCTTTACATAGTAAGCGCTCAGTAAAGCATTATCATAATTGTTAGTAGTAGTGTCTTTATTTGATTCTGATTCCCAAGTCTGTAACCATTCCAGAGGCTCATATCCTTATCTATAGGATAGGTATAATAATTTCTGTACTTCCCACCTAACAGGGTGAACATGAAGATAATATAAAATTCATCCATTCAATCACCTAACTGCTAGTTAAGCACTGTGCAAGACCCTGCAGATAGAGCTGTGAAGAAGACAGGCAAAGTTCTTGCACTCATGGAGCTGTGAGTAGAGCTGGAGGAAACAGAAAATAAATACACAGATGAAGAATTAAGATCATTTCAAGTAGTGAAAAGTGCTAGAGAGTGGCAGGATCCATCCCTGCCTTGAAGCAAGAAGATGAAGTCACTTTCACAGTGTCTGTTGCATGGTCCATATTCAAGACAATTATCACAACTTTTTATTATTGTATTTATTTCCTTGCATATCTGTGTGTCTCAACCACTGAGATGTGAATTCCAGAAGAATGGATCATGTCTGTTTCATTCATCAATGAAAACTAAGGCCCTAATAGAGCCCAAGGTGACTAGTCAATAAATGTGGAACACACATGCGTGTTCACATGTGCACACACATTTATACATGCACTCACACACACGAATGCATATATGTAGGTGCATGTTCATAACTAGAAAAGATATGGTGAAACTTTAGAACATGAAGTATAAGGCAAGATCCAACTAACTTCCAAGAAGCACACGTTATTTATAAAGGTGTAAGCATTATATAGGTATCAAACTCATTAGTAACACTGGAGTAATATAATCAAACATTGGGAAATCTGTTATAAAATAAATACCAAGTCATATACAATGGGAATTTCATATCAGGTAATTTTTTTTTAAAGATTGGTACCTGAGCTAACAACTGTTGCCAATCTTTTTTTTTCTGCTTTTTCTCCCCAAATTCCCCCAGTACATAGTTGTATATTTTAGTTGTGGTCCCTCTAGTTGTGGCACATGGGACGCCGCCTCAACATGGCCTGATGAGTGGTGCCACGTCTGTGCCCAGGATCCGAACCCTGGGCCACCGAAGTGGAGCGCGCGAACTTAACCACTCTGTCACGGGGCCGGCCCTAGGTAAGTGTTATTTATAGCCCAATCAATAGTTTCACTACATGAAATAAATATTAAATATTGTTGTAGTTTAAAATTTTTGCTAAATAAGAAAGAGAGTAGTCAGATGTGGCAATGCCTTAATTTGTGTGAGAAAAATCATTTTCAACTTAGAACTATATTCAATCAAGCACAAGGCAAAATCATATTTTAGTCATGCAAAAAAAGAAAGCACTTGGGAAACAATGTTTGTTGGTTGAATAAATGAATAAACAATGAAAGAATGAGTAAATCTTCCTTTTCTGGTCCCCTAGCACCATTGGTCATTGCCCAGGGACCAGTGAGTTGTTGCTATCTCCTGACTGCTCCAGAGTCCAGCAAAGGGCTCCAGCCCTTTTTTGCTCATGACAGGCTAATCATATTTGTATCCACTGTCCATCCAGCTATACTCATCAGATTTCAAAATAAATTTGCTCCCAAATTCCCAATTCTTATATTCTTTTAATTTAATTTTTAGATATTATACCAGTCCTGCCTACACACACACACACGGATGCAACAGTAACAAAACAACTCTCTCCCTCAGCTCCCTCACTAAAGTTTTTCTGAACTTTAGTAGCAGATGATGACTCTTAATTATTCCTCTGTTTGTGGAGATACAATAGTTATAGCCAATGACATCTTTCATGGCACAAGACCCTTTTCTGGGCCTATAGCTGGTGCTACCAGGCAGGTCTCAGAAGGAGCTTATAGTTCTGCCCAGCCTGCAACTCTCAGCTGCACTACAACCCACCAATGAAGACAGAGGACCTGAAGTCAGACTCTTCTCTGACAGAAATCTTGTTTGCCAACTTCTCACTATAGCCATCACAGTTACTGGAGCTGCCTGGTAACTTCTAGTGATTACAGTCATCCCTGCAGGAAAATTAGCCACCACAGCAGACTTCCACTGACCTGCACAAAAGAATTAACGATTTGTCTTTTCTTAAGGAATCAGTAACTTTCTTAATCTTCCAGTACACCCTTAGGATGGCAGAAATAATCTTCCTAGGTCACTCTGTCCTCCCTCAGGTTTTAAAGACTTGTCTGTGCTGCTGCTGCTGGTTTGTAAATCTCTGTCTTATAATCGTAGGAGACACTCACTCTCTTAAGTGCCTTTCTTGGTCCCAGCACCCCTGTTCTGCTTTGTCCACCATCAAGTTGTAAAGATGAGTGTACACACCCAGTTGAACATATTCATGTACCCATGGGCCCCAAATCCACATGTGTTCACACATACACATTTATTAACATTAGTGGACCGTGGGGGTTTTCTGGCTTTGCTATAAACTCTGGATTGAACAACTGTGGGGGAAAGTTATGGAGATCATCTCATTACATGAACACTTGCATACCGAGTTCGTTAGTCTAGCAGTGTAATTAGTCTTCTCTGTGACTAATGAAAGAAGATGGCATAGGTTTATAATGTAAATATTGATGCAAGAAGATTAATAACAGGCTTCCTAGCTGTTTTTCTTCCTCATAGATGGGAAACCAGAGCCAACAGGGCTTTCTCGATACCCCCAGAAATCAGAAAGTGTGTGAGACTAAGTAGAGACACCTCAGAAAGAGGTCAAAGGAAATTATCAACTTCTTTTAAGGCCCACTTGACATCAAATGTGAGAATCCATCATGGAGAGAGAGAAGACTGACTTGGTAAGTTGATGTGGTTGTGGCTGAGAGGAGGCAGAGGGAACTTAAAGGGCATTCATCTAATAAGTTAAAAATATTGAGTGCCAACCCCATGCTTGGCACTGTTCTGGGCACCAAAGACATCTAATTCGCATCTCAAAATAATGTCTACAAGGTATCAAACTAAACATGTTTAAAACTGCACTCAGTATTCTTCCACCCCAGAATCTCTCTCAGTCTTCCTCATCACAGTAAACAGCAACTTCATCCTTTCATTTTCTCAGGGTGCAAACCACAAGCTCTCATCTTTGCTCTCTTTCTTTCATACCTCTCATTCCAAACCATCAAAAAATATTGTTAGCTATGCTTTTAAAATATATGCCGACTCTACCCTTACCACTTCTCACCATCTCCACGGCTACCACCAGGTCCGTATCTCCATCATCTCCTACTCTGTATTATTGCAATAGCCTATTAATTAGTCTCTCTCCTTCTACCCTTGCCCTCCTACTGTCTATTCTTCATCCTGAAGCCAGATCGATGCTTCTAAAACATATAAGTCATGTCACTTCTCCATTCAAATTGAGCCACTTGAACTCCATGTAACTCTGAAGAAACTCCGCAGGCCTCATCATGACTACTACGGCCTACATGATCTGGCCACCTCGCCCCCAACATTATCTACTCTGACCTTGCCTCCTGCCACTCCCAGGCTCACTCATTCCCTTCATTCCAGTCACACTGGCTTCCTTGTGGTTCTTTGAATATACTATGCTTGTCCCACATCTGGGCATTTGTATTTGATCTTCCCCCCAAAATACAGATGGCTCCAACACATACCTTCATGTCTTTACTCAAATATCCCCTTGTCATTGAGGCCTCTCATGACATGCTTATTTAAAATTGCCACACACACACACCCCACCCTCACCACTACCATAGGGCATTCATTATCCTCCATTCCTGCTTTTCACCATCTGGTATATGATATAGTTCACTATTCATTTTCTTTTTGTCTATCCAAACCTAGTAGAAAATAAGCTTCAAGAGGGCAGTGATTTTTATCTATATTATGTAATGCGGTATCTTCAGGGGCTCTAGAACAGTGCCTGGCACATAGTAGGTCCTCGATAAATATTTACTGAATGAATGAGTGATGAACAAGGACCTTGCTCTCATGAACATTACATTCTGGTAAGGGAAAACAGACTACAGACAAACAAACAAACAAAAAAACAAAACTAGGACCTTTAAGTGATAAGTACTATGCAAAGAATTTAAACAGGCTGATGAGTAGGTAGTGTCTAGGTGGTTCTTTCAGAGTTGCTGGTCCAGAAGGCCTCTCCGATGAGGCAAAACAACAAGGAGCCAAGCCACATAAAGATCAGTGGGAATGCTGTTCTACGCAGAGGAAATACCTTGTGCAAAGGCTGTAGGGCAGGACATGTTTATGTGATTTCAGTAAGAGCAAGCAGGAAGGCCCCTTCAGTGAGAAAGTGGAGGAGTGGTAGAATAAACCATCTAAGAGGGAAGATGGGTCAGATCATATAAGGCTTTGTAGAGCAGGGAAAGACCTTTGGGTTGTATTTTAAGTGTGAAGGGGAGCCACTGGAAGCTTTTAAATAAGAGGATACCTTGATAGGATTTATGTTTTAAGATTACACTTGCTGCACTGCTGACAGTGAATTTGGGCAAAAGGTGAAAGTGATTTGCATTATAGCAGTGGTGAGGAGGGCGAAAAGTCAGGCGGGGATTTGAGCTTTATTTTGGGGATAATAAGAACTAACATTCATTGAATGCTATCTATGTTTCAGGTACCGCTCCAAGCATTTTACATGGATTAATTTGTCTAATCCTCATGACTACCTTACGAGATGGGTACCATCATTATCTCCATTTTACAGATGAAGATACTGAGACAGAGAGGTTTGGTAACCTGTGATTCCATGATTCAAACCTAGGCCATGCGACTCCAGAGCCTGTCTTCCTAATGACCACAGTACACTGTCTCACAAAGTAGAAAAAGAAGAAGATGATTAGGTCCTTTGAATCATCCACCTGCCTTTCTGAAACCATACCATTGAAGCAGTAATGCCTAATTCTTTTCAAGTAGGCTAGATAGAAGGTCATAATCACTAAGGCTGTTGAAACGGCACAGTCATTGCCTAAGCTGGAGGGAAAGACAACTATCACCACACACATTCATGCTCAGACAACCACTGATACATTTACACATGCAGTATACTGGTTATACAAATATCTGAATATGCCTAAGATCATAAATGTTTAATATTACCCAGACCAAGTAATACTGGTGATGGCTTATGTGAAAATGGAGTCAGAATGACCCCCCAAAATGTTACCCCCAAAAGATATCAGAAAGATTCTACATGCCACTTATTCTAAAATGGGGCTAATCATTAAAATGCAGCATCCTCAGGCATGAAGGTGTACTAGTCAACTAGCATTTGGCATCATCTGGCATAGATGCTAAGTAAACTCTTGTGCTTACTTTAGGCTTTTCCTGCCCTTGCTGATATGAAAAGGCCTTGGTTTTTTAAACTTGACTTATCCAAGTTTAATGAGGTAGGGCCAAGTAAACTCTATCTAGATTTAAAACCTAATCTTCTGGGAGCCCAGTGGAGCTTAAGTCTGTGTTGAAGGCATTTTCACTACAAAGCCAATTAATCACATGCTCATAGTGGAGGGAAAGGGGCAGTTACTCATTCCCTAAGTTGAGTATAATTACACTAAATCGGGTTATGAAAACTGTGAGCACATTTAGGCTGGGACCCTTGCATCAGACATAAGTAATGTCCCTGTCTTTGTGACATATACGTAGGAAGGCCCACAGAGCTAAGAATAAATTGGCACCAGCAAGTGCTCTTTAAATGCACGTTTAAGGAGAGTGGAATTGGCATTCAGCCATTCTTCTAGGAGCGCTAGCACCTCAGCAATTCAAACTTCACAGAATCCTATACCTGAAGAGATCTGCTCCAGGCCCCCTGCCTTCCAGCTGACGATACCTTTACCATCCAGAATAAATATGTCACTTGTTGAGGTTCTCCAGTCTCCTTTATTTAATCTTTCTGATATTTGTAAAACCAGCAATCCAGAATTCCTTTCTATTAAGAATACCTCTCCAACAGGGGCCTGTCATCAACCCCCTTCTGGCATTCACTAATTACCAGCATTCACTAACAACCAAAACAGCCTATTCTTGATCATTATTACCAGCCACTCTTCAGGCCATGTTCAATGAGGACTAGTTCTCACCAAATCAAACAAGCATCCAGGAAGCTGAGAATGGGACTGGTAGCAAGCTGTATTACACTACTGGGGGCTTTCTTTGGCTGGGGCATGTTGTCTGATCCTCTAGACCCCAAACTGAAGTCACCCAGACCTCACACTCCATCCCTGAGAAGGAATCCCTTTATCCATTATTTACTCATGTCTTTAGGCTTTATGATGTACAGAAGGCCATAGAGAGCTTCCAGAATGTTTCCTGGCTTTGGTTTGAATAGCAATATTAAGGTTACAGAAAACTTCAGCTAGATAAGGTATGCTCTTGTAGCACTTAAAAAATGTGATTAATGAATTATGTGTGTGACTCTTTGTTTAATATTGCCTCCCTTTTTAGACTATAAGTTTTCTCAGGGGCCACAACATTCTTGTATGTACATAGCTGCACCCCTGATGCATCATACAATGCCTGACTGAGTATTTGCTCAATAAATGTTTGCTGAATGAATATACAAAAACTGAGGCAATGCATAGAGAACAAAGTTGGCTTTGTCATACTTCTTCCAAACCACACTTTTACCATCTTAAACTTACCCAAAGTTTTCTTCTATAACATGATTTTTTGCCAGTCAGTCATTCCAGTCACATCAAAGGAACACAGAACAAGCCATAATTGAAAACGGACAACTTCCCAAATCAAACGCGACTCTGACCCAAATCAGGAGGGGAAGAAACAGTAATTCGTTCTGGCACCTTAATTAATTATCACACAGATTGCTTATTGATTTTCTTGTATTCAGTCTGATGTTTTATGAAGCACACTCCTTTCAAACAAAGTGCAGACAGCATAAGGAAGGCCTGCAGATTAAAATATACCTAAATATTTAGGAACACAAGATCACAGATTTTCCTAGGAGTCATTTCAAATTGTGCCCAGGCAGACACCCTGTTAAGTACTTGAAAATATATTTTCTTTACTTAGGTGACCAAATTTCTGTGACTCTGAGGCAAGACAAAAAATGTTTCAAAGCAAAAGATGACCCAAGGGGATTTTTCCCGGCAGGTTATGACCAGTAGTAGGATCAAGTAGGGAATCCAGCCAAGAACTATGGGTAGAACCAGAGAGGAGATGGGTGAGGTCAGAAAGCAAGAGACTGACCAAGAAAAGTAGGTAAGCCTAGTTATGAAAATCCTGCCTTGAAAGTAAAAATGAAAGAATTATAAGCTGTGCTTCATCAAGGAAACAGAATAGAAAAGAGACAGAGAGAGAAACTGAGAATAAGGATTGAGGGCAGGAGGCAGAAGGAGGAAATTGAAGGAGTCAGTAAAGGATAAAAATTCTCTAAGAGATATATGGGAGCATCGTACCATTAAAATTCAGAATTGTCCAGCCTTAAAAAGGACATTTTGCCTCTCAGGGGCCTCAATGAAGGGGTAGACACTCCTACCACATGCTGTATCAGAAGTCTTTTTCACATATCTTCTGTCTGGAACGAGCTTTGTGTTTCATTCTTGGAGAAAGTGAGAGGGACAAAATGAAGATACTAGAGCCCTTTTTCCCTATATGACACAGGGTATATTTTCCAGTTCTGTTCCCCACATAGTTCCAGGCATACAATCACATGTCTCAAACATAACCCAGACTAGGAGATTCTGTAGGAACTTTACCAATACTAAAATTTTGTGCTGGAGACCCTACTTAAATTGCTTCTATTTCTATCAAGTCAGTTTGTGTGTGGGGCAGGAGAAGGATTAAGCTATGAGGAAGTACCTGGAGTCAGGGGAGTGGAAGGGGGGAGGGGAAAAGATTACTGAGAATTCAGAGAACCATAAAATAGCATATTTTTCAATTACAGTTAATTACTACTACACAACAAACAGCATATGCATGTCAGACTTTCAACCTTTAATGGGGTGTGCAACTGAATACATAGGCTTTTGTGTCATCTTAAGCACGGAAATTTTATAAAGTGGAGGTAAACAGATATGCAATTCCAGCTAAACTTGAATGCAGCTCAACCTTGGGGCTGAGGTTTCACCTCAGTTGACCTTGGAGGTGTACAACTACTGTATTTTGATCCCGACTGTCCCTCCTGGAAATAAGACATCCTTGTTCACCTCTGTTGTAAAGGAAGAAAGGTCCACAGTCTGTATTAGTCTGGAGCTGGGCCAATATCCTGAGGGTACCCTGGCACCTTTAAGCTGGTACAGCTTGTAAATGACTGGCTAGACAGCTTAAAGTATCCCAGAGACACCTGACAAGAATTGGGGAAGGTGACAGATTTTTGTATTGTTTGTATATATATTTTTTTCTGAGTCAGAGCAGGTTTTAATGTTTCTTCTCAAATAGATCTTAGGATTAAAAGCTAACTTTTTATTGATATAGAATTTAAAAACTATAAAATTCACCATTTTAAATTGTAAAATTCAGCAGTTTTAGTACATTCACAAGGTTGTGAACCCATCACCACTATTTAATTCCAGAACATTTTCATTACCCCAAAAAGAAACCTTACATCGATTAGGCAGTCACTCCCTATTCCCTCTGCTCCCCCCAGCCCTCGGCAACCACTAATCTACTTTCTGTCTTTATGGATTTCACTATTTGGGACATTTCATATAAAAGGAATCATACAATATGTGGCCTTTTGTGTCTGTCTTCTTTCACTTAGCACAATGTTTTCAAGGTTCATCCATGTTGTAGCATGTATAAGGTATTTTATTCCTTTTGATGGTTGAATAATGCTCGATTGTGTGGATATAATGCACTTTTCTCCTATTCAGCAATTAATGGACATTTGAGTTCTTTCCACTTTTTGACTGTTATGAATAATGCTGCTATGATCATTCACGTACAAGTGTTTGCATGGACATATGTTTTCATTTCTCTTGGGTATGTATCCAAGAATGTAATTACTGAGTCATATGGTAACTCTCGGTTTAGTTTTTTAAGTAACCGCCAAACTATTTTCCATAATGGCTGTACCATCTTACATTCCCATCACCAATGTATTAGGCTTTCAGTTTCTCCATATCCTCATCAACATTTGTGTTTTTCCTTTTTTAAAAAATTATAGTCATTCTAAGTGATGTGAAGTGGTATCTCAAAGTGGTTTGGATTTGCATTTCCCTAATGACTGATAACATTGAGCATTTTTTCATGTGTTTATTGGCCATTGTATATCTTCTTTGGAGAAATGTCTATTTGAATCCTTTGCCTTTTTAAAAATTATGTTGTTCACCTTTTATTGTTGATTTGTAAGAGTTCTTGATATGTTCTACATATATGATTTGCAATTTTTTCTCCCATTATATGAGTTGTCTTTTCAATTTCTTGATAGTGTCCTTTGATGCAAAAAAGTTCTTCATTTTGCTGAAGTCTATTATCCAGTTTCTCTTTGGTTGCTTGTGCTTTTGATGTCATATCTAAGAAAACATTGCCTAATCCAAGGTCACAAAGATTTACACCTGTATTTTCTTCTAAGAGTTTTATAGTTTTAGCTGTTTTATATATATATATATATATATATACACACACACACACATACATATGTATCTGATCCATTTTGGGTTAAGTTTTTGTATGTGGTGTGAGGTGGGGGTCCAAGTTCAGTCTTTCACATGTAGATATCCAGTTGTTCTAGAACCCGTTTGTTGAAAAGACTATTCATTCCCCACTGAACAGTTTTGACACCCTTGTCAAAAAACAATTGATCAAAGATATATGGGGTTTCTTCTGGACTTTTAATTCTATTCCATTGATCTTTATGTCTACCCTTATGCCAATACCACATAGTCTTAATTACTGCAGTTTTATAATATTAATAAAATAAAGAGGGGGAAAACGCCATGCAATCATCTCAACATATACAGAAAAATCATTTGACAAAACCCAACACTCTTTCATGACAAAACCACTAAATAAACTAAGAATACAAAGGAACTTCCTCAACTTGATAAAGGTAATCTATGAAAACCCAGGGCTTAGTGCTTCAAGACTGAAACATTTTCCCTGAAGATCATGAACAAGACAAGAATCTCTACTTTTTCTATTTCTATTCAACATTATACTGGAGGTACAGGGTATTAGGTAGAACAATAAGGCAAGAAAATGAAATTTTAAAAAATCCAGATTGGGAAAGAAAGAAAACCATTTCCAAATGGTATGATCTTGTATATAGAAAATCCTCAGGAATCCACTAAATATCTATTCAAGATGACAAATTAATGCAGCAAAGTTGCAAAATACAAGATCAATATACAAGAATATACAATAGCAACGTAAAATCTAAAAATTAAATTAAGAAAACAATGCCATTAATAATAGCATGAAAAAGAATAAAATGCTTAGAAATAAATTTAACCAAGAAAGTGTAAGACTTATAAATTGAATACTATAAATCATCATTTAAAGTAATTAAAGAAGACCTAAATAAAAGGAAAGACATACTATATTCATGGATTAGAAGACTTAATGTTGTTAAAACGGCAATACTCCACAAAGTGATCTACAGAGTCAATGCAATCCCTATCAAAATTCCAACTTCTCCATGCCTTTTTTTTCGAAATGGACAGGTTAATTTAAAAATTCACATGAAATTACAGGTGACTCTGAATAATCAAAGGAATTTTGAAAAGGAAGAACAAAGTTGGAGGAATCACAATTCCTGATTTCAAAACTTACTAAAAACCCACAGTAATCAAAACAATGCAATTCTGGCACAAAGATAGACACATAGACCAATGCAATAGAATTGAGAGTCCAGGAAAAAAAATACATCTATGGTCAATTGATTTCAACTAGGGCACCAAGATCATTCAATGGAGGAAAAACAGTCTCTTCAATGTATGCATATATTTTTTATACATATACATATTGTGCGTGTCTGTGACAAGTGGTTTATATAAAACCATTTTATTAGATCTATCTGTTTATCAAGATGCTCATTATTTAGCCTCTAGAAACAATGGGGAGCAAGAAAAAGTAATACTTTGTAGTAGGTCCTTGACATTACTTGAAAGATATGTGCTATTACCCCTGTTTTATAGATGACAATCATGAGTCTCAGAAATGCTAAGCATTTTCCTACAGGAAAATGTGTAGCTCACACAACCTGAAAGTGGCATATCCTGGATTCAAACCTGGATGTATGACCCCATAATGCAAGATGTTTCCATTGCACCAAGCAGGATAACAAAACTTTACCAATGTTTTTGTCACACCCGAGGGAAGAGCTCAACACATACTCCAATCTTGCACTATTGCCTACTACCAAATAAGCATTAGAGGCAACACTGACGTCAAAGACCTGGTAGTTTTTGGAAAGCATTTTCGCATTCAATATAGCAAAGGATACACACATAACCCTGTGATACAACCAGGAGTGTAATCTCCATTTTATAGATTAAAACAATACGTATCATCATCATCGACTCACATTTATTGAATGTTTACCTTTTGCCAGACACTGTGCTAAACACTTTATATGCATTATCTTTTTAAGTCACCGTAAATATCCTATGAGATTTGTTCTATTATTAGCACTAGTTGTACAGGTGAGGAAATTGAAGGTCAGAAAAAGTAAATAATTTTCCTGTGGTCACCTAGCTAATAATGGAGTTAGGATTTAAACTCTGGTGTGCCTGGCTCCAAGGCCAGCACTGTTTCTACTGCTAGCCTCTGCAATAGATTAGCTGTAATTTTACATTCTTTCTCCCCTTCCATCAGAAAGATCACAATAAATTGGACTGTATCAAACTCTTTACTTTCCTTTTGTTAATTCTTCCCTAGGCTTTCTCTGTTTATTTAAACTTTAGATGCTCTTCTGTGTGATGTGGCCCTTTGAGCTCTGTTTTCCCACTTCTGAACAGGTGCAGATTACTTCAGAGCCTCAGAGTGTCCCTCCTGCCTTCCTTCCCTGTTTCCCTCTCCTCTTAATACTTGTCGTTTTTCCACCCCCTTCTCCAACCCCTAGCACCACACAGGTAAATGAGATGGCTGGCTATATTGTGATTTGAGGAGACCCAGGAAGATAATATAGCTTCACAAACCCCTGCTTGAAATCTCATCAAATAATATTAATTTCTTTTCCTTCATGATTGTTCTATGTTCAAGAGGCTCATATTTAAAAGAAAACGGCCCTAGGAAGAATTGTAAACTTTTATTTAACACTTACAGTGGAATATCTTGAATAGGCCAGGAGAATATAGCTCATTGTGAGTAAAGGGGTATGTGTGTGCGCGTGTGTACATGTGAGTGTGTTTATAAGCCCTAGTGCACAAGAGAGGAGATTAGTGGAATAGGAATACTCTAGACAAACTATCTATCCACATTTGTCCACTTTACTTTTTTCCCAGTGTGGGCCTAGGTTAGCATTCAAGGTATAAAGAAAGGTTCACATTTGAAAGCTGTAGGAAGGAAAAGGTAGGTGAGGGAAGAGTACTATTTCTGCCTTTTTTTTCCCCTTTTACCTCCAGTCAAGCCCTTCTTTCCTCTATGTTTGAGAGCACATATTTTATAACACATTAAAACTGCATCATTTATCAGACACACAGGACAAAACATGGAAAATAAAAGCATGGGCACTAGAGGGAGGTTGATTAGAGTTTACATATATTAGCTAAGCAAGCTTTGGCAAGTTCATTGACCTCACTGTACCTCTGTGTAGTAAAGAATTTAAACTTGTTCAAAAAACAGGTCTGGCTTTTTCCTCCAGCTCCTAGAAGATAAGTTTTGTTTGCCTGGGGACTTTGGGCTAGACAGATAGTACCAGTGTGATTTAGACTAGGGTCTAATCTAATGTGATTTAGGCTTTGGGTCACATGGTATCAGTCAACCTGGAAACTGATATCAACCATGTGGGCTATTGATCAGTCATGTCTATGTAATATAGTCTCAATAAAAACTCTAAACACTGAGGCTTGGGTGAGTGCCTCTGCTTGGCAATACTCCACGCATATTGTCACACATCAATGCCAGGAGAGTAATAGGTCCTCACTCCACAGGGAGAGGATAAATAGAAGCTCCAAGTTTGCTACTTCTCCTGCTTTCTGCCCTACGTGCTTCCTCCCTTGGCTGATTTTAATTTGTATCCTTTCCCTGTAATAAACCATAAATGTGAATATGATAGCTTTCAGTAAGTTTTGTGAGTGAGTCCTTCTAGTGAATTATCTTACATAAGGGTGGTTTGGGGAACCATCCAAACTTGCTGTTAGTGTCAGAAGCGAGGGAGATCTTGAGGACTGGGCCCTCTAATTTTGTAGTTAGCCCTAATTCTTTGCAACCTTATTTTACTCATGTCTAAAATGGTGATAATACCTAATACCTATTTGAAAGATAATTATAAGGATGAAATTAAATAAAACATTGAAAGGGCCTAGAACTCATTAGGTTTCTCAATAAAAGGCAGGTATTATTAAGCATACATCATAATCACCATTATCAATAATATTTTTTGGCTTATGAAATATATATGTTGTTTCTTTCACACACGGTCTCAATTCTTCACAAAAATTCTTGGAAATAAGTAATTAATATCTTCATTATGGATGAGAAAGCAGAGGGCTAGCACAATTAAGTGACATTCACTCATTCAGTAGGGAAGTGTTGAGTGCCTACTTCATGTGAGGCATCGTGCCGAGTGTTGGAGATGCAATGGAGAACAAAGAAGAATGGGGTTTTCTCTCTGGTGAGAGAGACAAACATTAAACAAATAAATGTCAAAATACAGAATTAAAATTTTGATAAAGACTATGACAAGACAGAAGATATAATTAAATATAATAATAAGTGACACTGGCACGAGTTGAGACCAGACTTTTGAAGGCTAGTGTTCTGTCTAATGCACTCTATGGCCTAAGATAGGTCAAGTGGGGTGATCAAACTATCTTGGTTTCCTTTGGACTGAGGGGTTTCCTTGACATAGGATTTTCAGTGCTAAACCTGGAACAATCCCGGGCAAACCAGGATGGTTGGTCACCCTAATGTCTAATGTCCAATGACTTGGTTTTTCCTATTCTAATGCTAATTTCTGTATGTGTGGACTTTGTCAGGCATCACATCTAGTGAGCTAGTAACAGAAGAGAAGCAGAAGGTAGATGACCCAGAAATTGTTAACATCAAAGACCACTTATGGGAAAATCACTGCCAGGGGCTCCTTTGAGATCAGGCTTTCTTTGCAATGAGCTCTAGGACATCTCTGGTAAAGGGTTGCTTCAGTTGAAGAAGAAAGCTAGAGTGTGGTCAGGAAGCACATGCAAGAGTATGTACTTCAGGTTAGTTTCAGAAGGTATGGCTCTCACTTATGCTTTTATTAAAGTAAAAGTTTTTATCTTAAAATCACCTGCTGTTCCAAAAGTAGCTAATTTATATAAGTCACACACAGACACAGTTGGGGAGCAAAACAGAGCTTTCAACCAACAAAGGCAATTGCCACTAAAGCAGAGTTGAACAGTTCCCCTAAGTATCTAGGGCCAGCTGGATCCTGAGCTCTTATGGTTCATGTTAAAAAAACAAAAGAATTTTTACATTCAGGGAGCCAGAATCATGCACAGCTAATTAGGAATGGGAGTTGAAACCAGTAAGACCCCAGAGTGTACCTGGGAGAGAGTAATGGTTTTGGAAGTGGGGAAGAAGCACAAAGATGTAGCAGCAAATATTACAGGGCAGAGTCTTGGGATTGGAAGAAGTCTCATACCTGAGACAAGGCCACATCCTGTTATCTGGGGATTAGCCCCAATTTTTATATTGTCCACCAATTGATTTTTCCCTAGGACAATCATCCAGATCTGTACTTAATAGGCTCTAAGAGAAGCTGAGGCAACCTCAGGGGCCTGCCATCCTGTATTTACAGACCTTTTAAGGAAAGTGTCCTGAAAGAGATCTTTCTCACATAAGTTGCTATGACTTGTGTTGAGTGAAACCAACCCTGCTACCCTGGCCACAAATGATTGGACCAGAAATTTATGCCTGAATGGGAAAGGAAGACGGCAAATATTTGTGTCATTTTTACTGCATCACTTCAGCTTTGGGTGGCCTGCACCTCACCAAAGTGAATGAGGAGCCTAGAGGTTATCCGTTTCGGTGTTTGAATAAGACAAACTGTCCACTCCAGGCTGAGAGTTAATTATTCCTCCCCTTCCTTCTCCTCTTCTTCTCTTCACTTTACCCTCTCCCCTCTACTTTTTTTTTCCTTTTTTTTTCAAAGATTGGCACCTGAGCTAACATCTGTTGCCAATCTTCTTTTTTTTCTTCTTCTTCTTCTCCCCAAAGCCCCCCCAGTACATAGTTGTATATTCTAGTTGTAGGTCCTTCTGGCTCTGCTATGTGGGATGCTGCCTCAGCATGGCTTGATGAGTGGTGCTAGGTCCACGCCCAGTGAAACCTGGGCCACCAAATTGGAACCCGCAAACTTGATCACTCGGCCGTGGGGCCAACCCCACTCTCTACTGTTTTAATAAGACAAAATGCAACAAAATCTGATAATGAATGATAGTAAGGAGGTAACAATCATTAATGACTTTTTTCAAAACACTTTCTGGGATATTAACTCTTATTGCTTTTCCTAAAACTAAGAAGACAGTATAGAGTAGTAGCAATTAAGAGATTGGACTTTTGGAATTAAACAAACAACAGTGCAACTTCTTACTCACTGTGGGACCTTAGATAAGTCATTTAATCTTCCTAAGCCTCAATTTCATCATCTGTAAAAGTGAGGATTAGATGAAGTACTGGGTGTAAAATGCTTGAAGAGTGCCTGGAGCACAATAAACCCGTCAGCATACTCAACACTGGCTATTGTTTTCACTATTCTGTTATGATTCCCTCTACTGCCATTACTACTACTAATAACACTCTTGACAGACAGTAGGGGTCTGATAAAATGGACTCAAAACAAGTAAGCTTTGTTTAGTCAGAGTCAGGGATGGAAAAGGAGGTGGGGACGGGGAGTACAGGCTTGTCGGAGGCATTGCACTGGAAGATCCTGGGCTAGGAAGGAGACTACTGGGTATATTAGGGTTGGGCAGGGTTGGAGAAGGAGAAGCGTGCAGAGAGTAAGAACAATGGGGGCCTACTTCACTTACCTCACAATTTGGTTTATCTTTACACTTGTTGGAAATTTTCGCACATTTATTTCTATAGGTTTCCTCTTCTCTTGCTAGGCTGAGAAAGGTTTTAGAGTTGAGGAGGGGAATAACAAGGGATATATAAGCATCCCCTAATAGGGTGGTGTCTAATCATGCATGTAGAAAGAAGATCATGGCTGAAAATAGGTTGGAGGAATACAGAAAACTCCTTCCACTTAAGGGAGAAAACACTGGTAATCTACTTAAATTAATATCAATTTTAGTGGATCCATTTTTACACTTTTATGGTCTGCAAAGTTGTATCTTTTTCAGGCTGTAGAGTGAATGGTATGTAATTTTATACCAATGATAAATTTTCCTTTAGAAGACAAGTGAAGGTTTTAACTTTTTAATAAGAATTATTCCCCTAGACTCTGTCCTGTATTCAAACTGTTTAATTTGTAAGGCCATATCTCTGATTCACAAAACTTTAAGTGACACTAATCTGGCTCAGCTATTTTCATTATTAATCTACAACAATGCTAATCTAGTGTGACTTGATTTTTTAACCATAATATTAAGGTTTTTCTTTACCCTAAAGCAGAATTTAAGCTCAGCAAGAAAATTTAACATTTTTGTATTATCTACTTACTTTACTGATGTTATACTCATTGAAGATTAGCTGGCACTAATAATTGGGTCTCTATTTGAAAATATACATTTAGTCCTGGTGTTTTCAGGGGACTGTTTTAATCTTAAGATTGCATGTAGAATGGCACTTAAGGTGAAATTTATAATAGGAAAAAACAAAGCAATTAAATAAAATAAAAGACAACATAACCTATAGCCTTCTCTAGGTTTTGATCTTTCTAGATTTATTATTGTAATAAGTCCTTATTAATGTGGACCTCATAAAAAAGTTTTGAGACACAGGTCATTTGGACACAGGCGGGGTGTAAGTTGACCTTGCATTATCTATGAAGAAAGGCTTTGCTAAGCAAATTAACAGTATAAACAGAAATGCTGGAGGAATATTCAAACTACTTTAATAGACCAAACTGTGCTTTCAAATACTTTAATTCCGTCCCATTATTACAGTGATTACAATTACAAATGAGTCTTATCTTACATTAAAGCAGGCCCAGCATGATTCTTACTCATCGCCAACTACCCAGCACTCTTTTTCATACATTCTACTGTTTAGATTCATCACCAGCTTAGATTGGTCTTTCCCACAATTAGCCAGAATAAATAGTGGTTAATTACTGACCTTTTGGATTTATGTTATGATTTACAGAGTATCCTTTTCTGGAAGAGCTTCATAAATCTTCTTACGTTAACATTTAACATCTCCCTTTAAACAGACTTACATTTTCAGTAGATCTTAGAGAAAGAATCTTGCAATAAAGTATGCCACAAGCATGTATTTCAAACACGTTACAAAAATACATTATTCCAATTGAACTGTGGAAAAGTTCATAATCTGCGTAACCAGAAATACCTATGTTTCTTTCAGAGCTAAGAAACTGAAGGGAGAATCAAGAATACAAAAGCAACACCAGCACTGAATCTCAAGGAAATAGGCTTTCAATATTTTCTCTCCTCAAACATTATATGACACCATGTAATTCGGGATTGAGGTTAAGTGGGAGAAAGGGCCCAGTGAGGAAATTAGATGTCTCATGAAATCTAAAGTCAGGACACTCCCAGTACATCAAAGAAACTGTCTCCTTTGCGGGGACTGACTCTAAAAAACCACATTCAAGTGGACAGATCTATATGTCCTATGTATGCAAGAGATTTGGTACATGTTTCTAAATTAATTATCACAGCAACCCTGTAGGAATAGGTGTCATTATTTTGCTTGGACAAAGTAAAAACACCTGAGGCGCATAGGATTTGGGGCACTGCCCTCTGTCTTCAAGGGGGCTGCAGAGTTGAGATAAGAACCTAAGTCACCAGCATCTGCCTTCCCTGACAGTTGCTAGTGAGGATTTTGAAAATTGCTATAGCAGCAGCTGTAGTTTAGGCCCTAAGTACTTAACTTAGTACTTAGGCCCTAAGTACTTTTCAGAGAATCCTCACAACACAATGAGGTAGGTACTATTATTTCCTCCATTTTACAGATGAGGAAACTGATATAGAAAGAGGGTAGGGGACATTCCTAAGGTCACACAAGTAGTAAGCATTAGAGCTGGGACTTGACCCACAGTCTGACTACAAATGCTAGGCATTAACGAATTCATCTCCAGCAAACCAAACTGCTCCCTGCCTTTAGCCTTCTACTCAGGGGTGTAGTTCAGGAGACGCCCTTGCCTCCCTTGAGGGCAAATCCTCAATTATCTCAGTTGGCTAAAATTCTGTGCTAACAAGGTCTGGTCCACAAGGAACAATGTGTATGGTTAATTTTAATCTCTTTTAAATTCACTTAATTATAATTTGTTTTCTGGCCCATGACGATATCCCCAACTATAGGTGGTTATCACTCAAAAGCATATATTGTAGATAAGGAGGATAGAAGAGGGAAATGCACATACATTGTCTTAAAGTGGATGTCCCATTGATGCTAAGAAGGAAAGTATTATAAGCCCCATTTTATGGATTCTATAACCAAGAATCAAAGGGGCTAAGTGACTTGCCCAGTGTCAGACAGTCAAGGAGTCCAGTGAGTGGCAGGGTCAAGATTCAAACCTAGTTTTGTCTATGCCAAAGCGCATGCCATTTCCAGTTCACCACGAGGTTTCCCACATGCTTAAGTTCAGGGAAGTACTTTCTAGACCTAGATTGTGTGGGTTTGAATCCACACTCTAATGCTTTCTGTCTTGGACAACGTGGCTAATTTCTCTGTACCTCGATTCTTTTATCTGTTAATAACAGAACCTATCTCATGGGTTAAATGAGATGATGCATCTCCAGGAAAACACTGGTACCCCAGTGCCCATAGGTACATTCCTCACACTGTTGCTGTTTTCTTGAATGAGTTCCTGATTACTGCCATTTGTATTTGCACTGCCCAATATAATAGCCAATGGCCCTGTGCGGCTATTAGAATTTTAATTTAAACTAATTAAAATGACTTAAAATTAAAAACTCACTTCCTCAGTCACATTAGTCACATTTCAAGTACTCAACAGCCACATGTATCTATTAACTACCATATTGGGCAGTACAGATTTGCAACATTTTTCCATATTGCAGAAAGTTTCAATGGACACAAGAAAAATCACATAGATTTATCTATACATGTGTATGTAAATACATAGAAAGGGAACTGGAAAGATGCACTGAGACCACTGAGGATAGGACAGGGGGTTAAGGAGGTCCTTCATGTTTTGCTCTGTATGCTTTCACATAGTTTGAAAGGTGAGTATATTCATTATTACTTTTGAACTCTAAGAAAACACAGTATTTCTTTTTAAAAGTAAGCAAATTTCGAGAAAAAAAATTGCTTTCATATCTTAGGATAAGGCTGGCCTTCTTAAGTAGACTAGAAAAGCCTGAAGGGGTGAGGGCAGGCGCCCTTGCTAGTAGAGGATATTCACCTAAGGATTCTGCTTGGCTGTTTCCTCAGTGTCTGGCACACAGTAAATGTTTGCTGCCAAATAAAGTATTAATTAGAAAAAGGCTCTGCTGGGGCCAGGGGCAGAGGAGTGGATATTTTCTTTTTGCCCAGACAGTAAGGAGCCTTTGTGAGATACTATTCTCCAAGGGGCAAAACAGCCTCTGCAGCCTGTTGCCCAGCCCAAGAGATTCCCAAGCCAAATTCAGAGCAACTCTTGAAATATCACGCAACAAGCACATCGAGAAAATCACAAGCCATCCTATGTCCTGCAAAAGAAGCTATAGAAAGCCCTTCCTCTCCCTTCCTCACCCCTCACCCAGGCAAGGGGCCAAGAAGCAGGGACTAGCTATGCTGACTTGTTTGATACCTTAGAAAGAATGTCCTGAATTATTCCATGGCTCCTAACCAAAACGGTTGATGAAGTAAAGCAAGAAACAGAAAATCAATCCCAATGAGAAAAATAGCTTTTAACTTTTAGATTAAAGGAGAAAAACTGATAATGAAAAGGCTCTGGCAATTCAACTCCTATTGAAAGAAAAATAATGATTACCCCAAAGCCCTCAAGCCTCCCCCACTTCCTAATCACCACCACCCCTTGCTCTTTCTCGGGCCATTTTACATACGAGGGAGTTCTCCTTACCTTCTGCTATCTTTTTTTATGTTGTTGTTTTTAAAGATTGGTCCTAAGCTAACACCTGTTTCTGATCATGACGAATTTTAAAACATGGTAAAACCAGACGCAGCATCAATGATCTCAAAGACGAAGCACTAAAATGCAAAGGGAAGAATTTCTTGCATCCTATCAAACATTTTGTATGTTTTACAGCCCCTTCAATTCTCAGGAATTTAAAGAGTAGAATGCACTGCCTCTTTAGAACTCTGGTATAAATGAGTGTTAGCCTAACACTACTTCTGACCCAATCTATCACTGAGCATGATGTTATCTGACAACACCTAATGAAAGTTGACAGATTCATTTCTGCTAGCTAAGAGAAGTCAGCTGTCCACCACAGAGCACTACATTCTTTCTAATTGATGCTCACTCATAGATCCCAGGAGGCAGGCAGGAACAAATTATTACTTTGAAGAAAGAGAAGTCATGAGCTTCCTGTCACAATGACTCTTAACAGAATGTTAACACTTGTAGAGACCTTAGAGAGATCATCTAGGGCAAACCCATCCATTTTACAGATAAACTGAGGCTTTGAGAGGGGAGAGAACATAGAGCCCATTAGTCTCAGAGCTGAGACTAGAACCAATCCCTTTATCTAGATTACTCTCTGATCTAACTTATTCATAAAAGACTGCTTTAAAAGGTCAGCACAGCACCACGGATTAATAAACACAGGAGACTAAATTTATAGACTAGTTTCTGAAATTCTGATTGCTGGATTTGGTGGTAATAGGTCATACTATTGATATTACTGGGTTCATTTTAAGGTCATCAAGAAAACTAGAGTTTTTCTTGATTTGTAAAAATGCAAGAAGGGAAGTCTACAATCATAAGTTTCAATGATAGTAGTAAACATTCACATACTAAAATCTGTTTGACTTGTGTCTTGTTTTTCCCTTCCCTTCCCCTGGAATAAAGTTTCTCTGGAGAGCCTATTATTCAGCTATTCATCTTGTTTAGGAGATTTAGAGAGTAAAGTTGATTCATGTACTCCTTAATATTCATATTCCAGATCCAGGTGTCTTCTCTCCTTCTGGTTAACGTCATAATTTATCATTATATATAGTTATTTCACAGTGTTCAGAGGACATTGATATACAATTAACTTGAGAATAATCAATACATTTCTATGGGGTATAATTTTTGTGTCTTATTTTACTTAGAAGATTATTGGTATGGTTGTGAACAAGCTAAGTACTTCTCTTTGCCTTGATCTGCAAAATGGGGATGGTAATAATAGTACTTACCTCATAGGGTTGATATGAGGATATTAAATGAGTGAATATTTTAAAGCACTTGGAACAGTGCTTGACAAATAGTATATGTTAAATAAACCTGTTAAACAATAAAGCATCTACATGATATCAAACTCCACACCAAATTGAAACATCTGGGGCAGGGGTGTTTCAATGTTGGCTTCACATCAGAATGTCCTATGGAGCATTTTAAAATGCAGATGCTCAGGCCCTACTCCAGATCTACTGAATTTGAGCCTCCAGTGGAGAGAATATTTTCGTGGAAAGGGTCTGTGTATGTTTCTGCATGCCTGTGTGTGTGTGTGTGTGTGTGCATCTGCATTCTAGTTTCATAGATACCCCTACTTAAGAACCATCAGTCTAGACACTTGTGACTATGCGAGGCAATTTCTAACTTTCTGTGGAATGCTGAAACCTGAACTTACCAAACTGGTACTCCTTTTTAATTCATCAGCACCAACCAATCCTTCCAACTTACCCCAAGGGCAAAATTCTTGAAGCACCCTCCTGATATCACTTCTGGTCTAGAATATGATTTAAATACGGTCTATATTTAAAGAGATGGCACATTAAATCAGATAGCATTTCAAAGAGGATTCCAGGAAGAGATTTTGGCATATCATTTAGAACTCTATTGCCTCTTCTGCCTTACCATTAAAGCAAAGTTCACTGTAATATTCTTGGTGCTACTTTTTATACCCTGCTCTATTTTGCCTTCTCTGTGCTGAAGTATATTTAATAAAAGCCAATGAAAACTGTGTGTTGAGGGGGAAAGAGGAGCCATGGTAGTAAAGGAAAGGCTGCTATCATCAAAACTTTGATCATTTGGATATACAGATTTGAGAGTTCCCAAGCTCTTCCCACAAGCCACATGTTGGTCCTTGGTGAGTTTCACAACCCTGAGACACCAATCAAAAAGACATTTCCAGGGGGCTGAATAGTCCAGGCATTTGCGTAACCGACAAAATCTGTTTGCTCCATCCCTTACAATCATATTTGTCAGGCAAAATGTCAGCAGCGGCTCCTAGGACACATTTGAGTTTAGACCGTGTCACAGTTGGTACTAGTAGGTTTTGCTTCAGGGAACTGTTACTTAGGAAATCAAGTATACTTTTGCATATAAAGTGGTTAAAAATTAATAGGCAACAAGGGTTAGATGTCGCAAGCAGTTAAGATTGCTAGGGAAACTGAGGAAGACATGTTCTGGAACCAAAGCAAAGTGCAACTGCCTCACTGGAATACTAGAGAGAAGCAAAGATGAGATCGCATTCTGAGAGTTGGGAAAGAAAGGAACATTTTGGCATCAGTGTCTCAAAACAGTAGAAAGCCTTTCAGGCTTCTGTGCCAGTGCATTTCAGTCTACCTCCCATTCAAAGTCTTCACACCTCCCTTCAGCTGTATTCCATCTCTACCACCACCAGTAAGCAGCTGTGTTTGGCTAATTCCAACTCCCCTATCACCCTCTCTGTTAAATCAATGCTAATCGGAAAACCGCCTAAGGGGACTTCCTGCCAGTGTTGGGAAGCAAGGAATGGGGGTAGGAGGAGGAGACACAAACACACAGATAAACATAAAAAAAATCACCTACCAATAGCTGGGTGTCCTACCATGGTTACCAAATTTAATACAACTCCTGCCTAAGGTAACATTTTTTACGCAGTAGGCCATAATCACTGCAATTTGTAAAAGAACAACTAAATTAAAACAAAGTAGAGTAAATAAACCATTTCTTTAAACAACAGTGGCAAAACAACCCACTGCCAGCATTTTAGGTAAAATGACAGCTTTTATATATTTGAACACTGAGAGTCTTTTATACTTTTTTTTTTTTTTGAGGAAGACTAGCCCTGAGCTAACTACTGCCAATCCTCCTTTTTTTTTTTTTTGTTGCTGAGGAAGACTGGCCCTGAGCTAACATCCATGCCCATCTTCCTCCACTTTATACATGGGACGCCTACCAAAGCATGGCTTTTGCCAAGTGGTGCCATGTCCACACCCAGGATCCAAACCAGCGAACTCTGGGCCGCAGAGAAGAGGAATGTGCGAATTTAACCGCTGCACCATGGCGCTGGCCCCTACACTTTTTGCAATGTCCTTAATACTCATCAGTTCTAGCTCTTCTCTAACAATAACAGTAGGTTACTCGCTTGAAAGTATATTCCTTGTCTGTGATATTTCACAAAACAGATTTGGTCCCGTCTCCCTGCTCCTCCACACATTACCCACTTCTTATTTTGGCAGGGAGCAGAAAGGGATACCTAACCAGAGTGTAAAACTATTACTTTTTTATGATGACATTCCATTGAGATATTTATTTGAGTCTGGTTGAAATAAATTAATATAAATAATCATGAAAGCATGAGATCAGGTCTCTAAACACCCAGTAGACATTTGTATAACCACCAGCTTTCATCAAACTCCATTAAAGAAGTTCTAGTATATGTCAAAATAGAAACCAAACAGGATCGTCTCCATGCATGTCATTTGAACCCTCAAACCCTTACCTTTATAATTTACCTTTTAATTAGTTAAACTGGACTTGACACTCTTCAAGGGCCAGACATTCTGTTACTAGCAAGTTTTGGTTTTGTTTCCTTTTCTCAATCAAGCGCAATTACTATAATGGGCTGCCTGTTTCATCTTCATAGCTTTGTTTCCAAAAACTAGCGTTAAACATGAAATCTTCTAAATCATTTCAAAATACTTTAGTCACTAACAGTTTTAGTACATACAGTTTTAGAAACTCAACAGGTTGGCCTTCCGTTTGACTCAAAGGGAACTGGCTGACAGATGACTGATAGCAAAAATTCATACCTATTTAGCAGCTATTCAGACAGGTGGCTCCCAACTTTTGTCAGGAGAGTTGAAGCCGAACATTGGTCAACACTGCCATGAAATAAACTGAAGGTCTCTCGGCATTTAGTTGCAATGGGCTTGGTAAGTAGGTAATGAAGATAAACAAAGCCAGTTCCTTGATTAGATGTTTTGGCACAGAGACCAAAGATTCAAACACGGAAGTCCTCAAAGACCAGCTGTGAATTTTTCTGGAAAAGGGCCTAGCTTGTATGCTGCTGATGGAGGCGAAAGTCTATTATCATTGTTTACTATGGGGCAAGCTGTCAAGATCGTAGCTGATGTTAAACTCGGCTTTTCTCTCTTACTCAGTGATGAAGCAGAAACCACACTCTTCCAACATGAAGAGCACTTTCAGCACCTCAGCTTTTGGTTAATCAACAGACTTTCAGGTAGCGTGTCCCTAGCATGCACATTTGCATATACCGCTGAAGCAAATAACTGTTGGTAATTAACCGCTAACAATTTACAAACATCTTTGCTCTTGGTTGTCAGGATTACACCTGGAGATAAAATGGACTTGATCCTACTCTTGCATTTTTAAGCTTTGAAGTAATTAGGCAGAAAACTGCCCGTGTGATTACCCTCATTAAAATAGTTGGCTTTCCCCATGAAACTGACATGGCAGATCCCTCACTTGGTGCTGAGTTATGTTCATATTTAAGAGAAAATCATTTGTTTAGTGTGTCAACTCTTCCCTTCTGTGGGCATACCTCCGCTTTGTCAATGTCATCATCCAAATCGAGTTAATTCTAAGTTATACCTTTTTTTGTCTGGAGCAAAGGAAAAAAAATCTGCAAAATGGCTCTACCTTTGTTTTGTAAGCTGCCATCGTTTCCAGTATATTCGGTCAACAAATTTAATTGAATATCTACTATGTGCGTCCAACTACGAAAGACATTTATTATCAAAAATTTGGCCAATTTTCCCTCATTGACAGCAGAGGGAGGGAAAGGGAGAAGTAACTTTCTAAATACATTGAGGTAACATGCTGTTTCCTCTTAGCTTTGTTCGAGGGATCTAATTTAAGATAACTACAAAACTGGTCCTGAAAGAGCAACCTCTTAGTCAAAAATAATCCCTGCTTCCTGTTCCATTGTTTAGTTCAGTAGTCATTTATGAAGCATCTACTCTGTGTTAGACACTGTGTTCTGTGTTAGAGATGCAGCGGTGAAAAGCTCCAGTTTTTTCCCCACAATAGAGATCCTACCGTTGACTGCAAGGGAAAGCTTCTAGATGGAAGTAGCTAGATTATAATTTGGCATAGGAAATAAGGCCAGAGAAGAGAATTCACTAATATTTGTCCCTAAAAGTAGGTAAGGGGTCTCAGAATCATTCACTGAATTGGCTAGGAAACTATATAATCGTGGTACCAGCAATTTCAACTACTTCTGCCAAAGCCTGAACATGCTTATCATATATAAAGTGTCTTTGACTTAGCCAAACCTACGTGTGTCACTGTTTATGCTATTTGCTCTTTACTAAACAGAACAATAAAATCCAAGCAATACCATCAGTGCAGACTTCTAGCCAGGCCAAACAATTCACTTGACCAATTAATTAATTTACCACCTAGTTTAAAGAATGCACAGTAAAATCTTGATTAAACCAGTATGCTTGGGGAATAGGATATGGTAGGTAATTGAATTGTGTAACCAAATGCTGATCAGAAAGCATTTCTGTTGTTTTTAACCCTTGTTAAAAAATATTTTTAAATAATCAAGGCAAATTTCCAGCTCAAGTGAGTGAATCTAGTGCACAGAGCCCCATTTGTACTGGGCAATGATGATCATTCAGGACTTCATGGTCACCACTGTGCACATCGGTATTCACTCTCCAGAGCAGGAGATAGAAAATTAGAATGTCTAAGACTGTAGTTTGACCTAAGAACATTTCCTGGAAGGTATCTTTAAAACGAATTCCTGATACTAGCTTGCTTGGGTTTTAGCCTCCTTCTCGACCAAATTAAATGAATAACACTAATACTAATGTTAATACTAACACTAATGTCACCAACTAACTGCCCTGAGGCACTCAAGCTTGGGTTTGGAAGCATTTAACTGTTTTTCCAAATTGTTTTTTTCCCTTTTGTTATTTTAAGGAGATGCCATCACCAACCACCCTGAACCAGACCAAGCCTCACCACAAGAACACCACCTAAGACTTTTGCCTTATTTTTCATTCTAAGATCTCTCCTGGAGGAGTATAGGTCTTCTTACCGTAACCTGCAGTGTATGTGAGAGCATGTTTCCAACTGAGCCTGCACAAGCAAATACCCACCTCTCTCTTGTGAATATTAATTCCCCATCTGAAATAAAAGGTCCCTGCTTTCCCTTGTTTGGGGACGCCATGACTTTGGAAATGATTCCTTGTGGTCTTCTATTTGCCACAAATATACTTTACTTTGTGAGACAACTACTTCTGGTGGCGAGTCTGATTTAACTTGCCAGGAGGCAAATTTACTTTGCTTTCAGTAATACTAACATTGTATTCTGGCTAATTTAGTGTTTTAGTGAAGTAGGGTCTCCTAAAATACTAACTAGCTGCTTAACCTTTCTCAAATAACAAGAAATCATGCACACACCCTAAAATCTGAAAGAAGTTTAACATTTTTTTTTTTTACAGAGGAGGAAACAGAAGTTGAGGGGGAAGTAAAAGCGACTTAGCCAAAATCTCACAATTAATCTTCGAGCTGAACCGGACATCCAGATGTCCTCTTTCAGAATTTAGGGTCTGAGCTATACACCCACTGCCAATATCAAATTCTCTGGGATTATGTTTTCTTTTCTCTCAAATAAAAGGATGAATCTTGATGATATTAACTGCTTCTCCCAACCCCAAATTTCTTAATTTCTTCAAATCAAGACTGTTATTACTATCTCTGCTTTAAAATGCTTTTTTTAAAAAGCAGCTCGGAGGCATGGGTATTATAATGACAAAGCAAATTTTTGGATTTGACATCATACCTCAAACTAGACAATGCAATGCCGAATGCTGAAAATTGTCAGAAGCCCCCTTTGACCGTGGAGGTGTATTGAGATGGAAGTGTGAAAGATCATCAGTCTGCTCCGTCCCACGGCTGATGTTCTCTGATTGAAATGCAAATCAATTTTTTCTAGCATATCTATTAGTGCTAAGAAGAATTCCAGTATACGAAGGTGAGAATATATGCTTCCTTAACATGACGTTTTATTATTTTCAGTTGGAGCTTTTTAACGCAGAAGAAATCCAGGTAGGAAAATTACTGATTTGACTGCGACGCTCACTAGAAGAAATCTGTCATTTTTCTTTCAAAATTAAAAATCGAGGTGTTTGCTAATTTATCTTCTGAATGTGTTTTCTCGGGCACACAAACAATGGATATTCAACTTACAGGAAAATGTTGCTTTTTAAAGTTAAAAGTTTCTCCTTTCACCTTTGAAAACCGAAAAGTGGGCCTAATTGAGCATAGCAGTGTATTTAGTCTTTTTGGTTGCTCTTTCCCTGGCCAACTGTGACTATCCTCATTATACCATTTCCAAATAGGCAAACCCACGGGGCTTTTTCAGTAAAATATGGCGTGATTTACTGAGACTGAGCACTTTTACCACAAAGGTTTTAAAGTTGTAACTATTAAGATTCTAAAGGATGGGATTTTGCATTCAACTCCATATCAAATCCACAGATGACTCCAGTTTCTTCTCTAAGTACTTGCCTTTTGGTCTTCAATATAAATTTATAAAATAGCAAAAGATAAGATTCGAAGTGATTGCCGTTAGCTCCTACACACAGATAGGTATCTTTGTGTTTCTCATTTTTTTACCATTGTCAAATCATTCACTGCATAATGCTAAAAATATTAAGTTATTCCATCATAACGTTGAAAGGACTAACATGCCATGTATACTATGTAGGTCAAGTGTGTTATATTAGACATTGATGACACAGAATTGATATTATATGTCTGACATGATTTCACCAGTAGAATATTCACATTTATATTACAATGAGTAGAGTTATAATGAGGACATGATAGTGGGTTGGTGACAATTTCAGAGACAGTAATCAAGGAATATTCACATTTTTCATTAAAATATTTGTTTATAAATGTGGAATTTATGAGACAAAATAATAAATTCAGTCAAAATCTTCTTTAAGATATTATACCAGTTTCTCTTTGGCCATATCTACACAGATAGGCAGATAATTCAGGCTAAAAAGAAATCCAAGTTAGGATCTGAGTTATCTAGATCCGTACTCCCCAAGAGACTCTCTGTGATGATGGACATGTTCCATATCTGCCCAGCTCAACATGGTAGCCACTAGCCATATGTGTCTAATAAGCACATGATATGTGGCTATTATGACTGAAAAACTGAGATTTTAATTTTGTTTAATCAATTCAAATTTAAATGTCAATAGTCATAATGTGGCTAGTGACGACCATATTAGACAGCACAGATCTAGATATTTTATATAGAATAATTTCAACCAGTCAGGGAATATTGTGGTTAAGGCCAGTATAGCGGGGGAGGAAGGCAGTGGTACGAATCTGGATTTGGCTTGTTTAGATAACAATCCTGGACTTTGTCACTCACTAGCTGTGGAGATTTCAACTAATTATGTAACCTCTATGAGCTTTAGTTTTCCCACTTAGAAACTAAAGGCAATAATAATAGTCATACCTTGTAGGGTTGTTCTGAAGATTTAACAGGATAATGTAAGTGAAACCCATCGCACAATGCCTGGCATAGAGTAAACACTCAAAACACAGTGGCTGTTACTATTATTACTTGATCAACTTCAAAACTTCAACTAATTTTAGGTTATATAGACAGTTTTAATGTCAAGAGAGGTGTTTCAATGTGTGGCAACTACAAAAAAAGCAGAATGGGAAAGCATAAAAAGTTCAGGCATATTAGAAAACAATTCAACTTTTTATCTTTCCAAGACATATTATGCCATGATGGAAAATTGGAAAGTGACTTCTTATCATGGCAGTATAGAAAGTTTCTACAAGAAACAGTTGAAATACAAGGGGTTTTAAGATCTATGAGAGGAGCAGGAGTTTTCATATGCTGTGGCAAGAGGGCCTCTGAAAATATAGCGAGCCAGGAAAAAAAAAAGGCACTATAAGTAATTCTATTAAGAAGCTCTACTAGAAACTTAGTTGCTTCCTTTCTTTTTCTAGCAGCAGCTGCCAGGCTCATGGAATGGTCTTTTGCTGATGAGGAGTTTCATGCCAGAGAACAGTATGGCATAGACACCTAGCTTTCACCCCTGGAGATCCCCTTTGCTATACAGTAACAGAATTCCAAATTTTTAGCTGAGCTTTATGATCACCCAGCATAAAGAATGCATTTCCCAGTCGTCTTTGCAGCCAATTGTGATCAGGAGATTAAGTCCCGATCCATGGGTATAAGTGGAGGTAGATCATAGAAATTCTGGAAAATGTCCTTAAAGGGAGCAGTTTGTCCTTCTCTTTCCTTTTCTCCTTCTTGCTGACTAGAATGCAGACATGATGGCAGAAGGAAGCCCTCTTTGACCAGGAGACATCCTTCAGAATGGACGCCAGGCATGGAAGAGCTGCAAGATCAAAGGGCTAGACCATACCAGCCACGCTGTGCACCTCTGCACTTGAATGCATGGGAGAAACGACAAATCTTGTTTAAGCCACTCTTATTTAAGGTTTTCTGTCACTTGCAGCCAAATCTAATTCTAACTAATCATAGGTGTTCTAGCTTAGACTGTGTAAATATCTCTTTTTCTGTGAACAAGAGCTCCAAGGTAGATTTGCTTTAGGTTTACTGTTTTTAAAGTGGGGGGGCACACTGATAGAGGGTATGCAAATAAGAATTTAATGTACTTTGAAATTCATCCTATACAGGATTCAGGAGACCAGTCAAAAATCAAATAGGCTACCAAAGGACACATAAAGAGGGAATATCAATGAAATGCAGAACTATGAATGTCATGGAAGATGTAGCACCATCTCACTGCATCTATCTGCTCAACAGCAATAGAAATGGAAATTGGGAAACTACATTTTTCAGTGTACCTAAGTCCTGCTTCCAAAAAGCTTCCTTTACTCTTAGGTGAGATATTTAAATTCATCATGCTGCACCTATGGACAGAAACATCCAATTCTTTTTCTGCCACTTGATGCTAGTTAACCTTGATGAACACTATCTGCTATAGAAAATTTATGACTGGGCAAACAATGCAAGGACTTGGTGGTAGGCTGGGGAAAGCAAAGCAGCCAGAGGTCTCTTAACAATTTTATCCTATTAGAATGAAAAGCATTCCTTGCAGCTATTCTTTGAAAGATCAATCAGTATTGCATTTTAGGGAGAAAAGATCATTAATCAGAACCATTTTTAGGACAACTCAGTGGTTTTAGAATTCAACAACTATTTGGCTTATTATTTATTAAGAACTGAGAAGTAGCACAGTTTGGGGGCAAAGTACTCCCGTGGCCTACAAAAAGAAATCAATAGTTTTCCCCAAATTAATACTGGATTTGTTATTCAGAGTGCAGGGAGCGCTTAATTTTCAAGAGCTGTGTGTGAGTATTGACATTTCAACTATATAGACGTAACTTTATTTACTGTAGTAAAAGCATATTAATGTTGATTTATTTAAACACTTCAGTGAAGTGGCAGTTCAGTTTAATCAAATACCAAGCTAATTGGGTTATGTTTGATTTAAAAGTTTCAAAACACTGCTATAAGATTTGTTAAAGGCTGAATTTAGAAAAGTTATAATCATTAAAAATTTACATTATGTGCTGAGGCTATACTGAGTTTAGCGGCAAATTTCCAAGCAGCAGACCTTTTAAAAGACTAATTGTCTGTGACTATGTAATTCCCTCAGTGGGGAGCAGTCCTTGCCATTGACTTGCAAATATCAAGTTAGAACACTGCCCAGAGCACAGACACGGAAAAAAATGCCTAAAATGTAGAAGGAGGAAAAAAGAGTATTGGTATATGTTTGCATCTTTCTTTCTTTTTAATTTCCAAACTGGACATCCTACAATTGTCATAGTGCCAGCCAAAATTACAGTGTTTTGGAAGGTACGTCAGCGTGTTCTGAAACTCCTCACAACTCTTTTCCAGATGTGCCATATATTCTAAACACAAGATGCCACGCATCTCTATGAAACTTAAAACACATGCAATTATTGAGAGAGAAGGGGTATCCACATAATTGAATTTTTCTGCATTCTCTGGGACAATTTTGCATCTTGTAGGTAAGGTTTTATTGAGGGGAGGGGGCAGGAAGAAATTCACAGGGTGAAAGAGGGTTTTGGAATGAAATGAAAAAGAAGAAATATTTGTTTTTATCAAAGGTAGTATAAATTCCCTGTGATTTAGACATTATTCTTTAATTTTCAGTTTAGATGATAGAAGCATTAAGTCCTACACCTGTGGTGCTTAATAGGGTACCCACTAGCCTAAGAACCTGGCTGAGAACTTGAAACGTGGCTAGTGCAACCAAGGTACTACATTTTTAGTTTTAATTGATTTTTATTAATTTAAATTTAAATTGCCACTTGTGGCTAATGGTTACTGTATTGGACACTGAAGATCTAGCAGCTTGATGAAATTCCATTTTGTTTTGTTTTGTTTTCAAGACTACTTCATAGGTGGTGATACCAAACGGGTTCCTCTAAACCTGTGCTGTCCAACGTGGCAGCCAGACTTGACTATTAAGACCTAGTGAAATGGCCCTAGTCCAAGTTAAGATACACTCTAAGTGCAGAATACACACTGGATTTCTAAGTATTACTATGAATAAAAAGAATGTATATCTCATCAATCATTTATATTGACTACTTGGTGAAATTATGATTTTTTAAAATATATTGTGTTAAATAAATTATCAAATTTAATTTCACCTGTTTCATTTTACATTTTTTTAATTTGGCTACTAGAAAAGTTTTAATCACATATGTAACTCACATTATGTTTCTATTGGGCACTGCTGCCCTTAACAAATCACGCTAATGATTTAGTTCAGTAAGCATGAAAATATATCATCAGTGAAAAAGCATTGAAGTAGTACTGAAAATCTTTGACTGATTTCTCCATGGTTAAACAAACTCTGTCCTTACCATGAGCTTCATGACACGTGTGATGAAAAACTTATTAATATCTTATGGGGAACTAGTTTGTCCCCTCACAGCTATGGCTCCTCTCCCTCCTCTACCTAGACTGCCACAGTGGACACTCTTCCCAGTGTACTGTCTTCATTCCTTCTTTTCCACCTCACTGTCTCCTTACCTCCTTGTTTCTGCGTTAGCACTGGTCTCAGTGGTGGTCTGTGAAGTTGTTTCTAAAATAGACCCTTCATGCTGTTGAGTGCCCATTCTTTTATTGGGTTTGCTCTATACTTGCCATCTTTCTTTCTCTCTTTTCTTTTCCATAAATTTATTGACTCCCCAAAAGAGAGTTTCTTCTCTCAATTAACTGTGTTTTAGGCATGATTTGACACCCCAGATTTTCTATGATGCCATCCAATCTTTCTTGGTGATAAAAACTGACAGTTGTTTTTCAGTTGGCATCCCCATTTTCCATCATATTGTCTTTTTCCAACATATGACGACTGAATCAGAGGAGACTACATGGCCTATTCACAAATCTTAAAATGCTCACTCTGAAAGGAATTCAGCTAGAGCTTACACTTTTGAATAAGAAAAGTTTTTGTTAGAATAGAAGACAAGCAGATGAGGCATTCACACTTAATTACTTCTCAAATCTCTCTAGAGCATAGAAATCCTACATCATTAGCAGCTGGAGTGAAAACCATAACACGCAAGCTAATATCAAGAATTATCAATCAGAAGGAAATGTTTCAGGGAAGTAAATTCTCCTTCTTGCCAAAAGTAAATGAATAAATAAACAGATTAATTCTTAAAAAATAAAAGTCACTTTCTCTTTTTATTGGCTAAAACAATATACCAATCTTACATAGAATAAAATGGCATACCAGATAATAATAGAGGTTCAAAATTATTGAAGGTCTAAAAGGAAAAGGAAGCCTGAAAGAAATACAAGTTACCAAAGCTGTGATAATATTGATATAATAATGAATGGTGTCTGTTAAATATGTGTCATCTTCCAAGCAAAAATTAAAATATTCAAATTAAGCTCTACTTTCAAAAAAGAACTCTCTGTGTAAGAGGAGTATGCAACCCCGGCACATGGTCAGAAGTGAAAGGCACCAGAAACATCTCCCATCCCCCTTCCTCCTCTGCCGTCTATTATTAGCCATCCCCTCCTACACACACACACACACACACACACGCCCACACACCGCTCTGTACATTTATTGGATCATGTAGAATGAAGGAGGCTCTTAAGGTACAGCTACTACCTGAGAGGGGAATTACTTTAAAGGAATCTCAACCCTTACCACTTGAATTAGATTTTTAGTTCCAATTCCCTAGCAGAGAACATAGTGCAAGCTGGGTGGAAATCTAGACAGTTACATATTATTAGCTATGGGAGGGTCTGGACACAAAATGCTTCTTTACATGTGGAAGGAACCATACTGGGAATCTCTAGATATTCAGAAGTAAAGGGAGAGGGCAGGATGAGGATTACAATCAAGTGAAAGGATTTGATCTGACAAATGGGGGGAAGGGAGAAGAATAAAAGGGAGATGAAGAAATGCCCCAGAGACATTGCTTGTGTTGCCCCTTTTACTAGGCCTGGCACCAAAAAAATTTCTTAATGCTTATGAGGGTAAATTAAGCAGAGTGGAGAATGGACAATGAAAGATGGATGGCATCTAATAGAGAAGCAACTAGTAAGAATACAAGAAGAAATAACATTGTGTTCAAACCTACCAGTAAACAAGGCTTAAATGTCATTTTGTGGTCATCAACCTATTATATTTACAATTATAACTAAGGTTCTTAATGAGTCAAGTGTAATGTATTAATTGTTAGAATGCACTGAATACAATTCAGGGACTGGACAAAGACAGGAATGAAAGACAGAGAAGAATTAGCACATGGATTCACCAAAAAGCAAGAGATGGGTTCAGTCTGGAATTTCAGAGTTACTGCTAGTGAGGCCTGCGAGAACTGATAACTGGAGTTTTTAAGTAAACACTAAGAACCAAGCAAAGAGAAGGACATAAAAATTGTAATCCAGGGAGAAATTAAGATTAGGAAGCCAAGAGTACCTCCCATCTCACCCTGGGAGATAAGGCGAGGGTCAAACGTGCTACATAAAAAATTCTCTCCTTGGTGAGACTAATAACTATTCATGGTAGCTTTCAATTCTCAGTTGTTTCAAGACTTATTTGCTCTCCATCTATTTTTCAGAAGAAGCACATATGTAAAGATCATGCAATATCCAAGGTGAAAACAGTCATACATCTTTGGCAGGGAGTACATTCACCAAACTGAATTTTAACAACAGTGTAAACACCCACATGAGTAACTTGAGTACTTCCTGGACTAGGGAGTCTCTGAGGGCCTGGAAGTCTGAATGTGCCCTCTTCCTGAGTAGTATCTAATTTAATGAAGAAGAGTGAGGCTCAAGCTCTTGGGAGAAGAAAGTATTAAAGTTTTTCATAATTATCAAATTTTTAAAGCAGAAGACATCAAAGTTTATTTAGTTGAACTTAATACATTTTTAAAAATTATTTTTTAAATCTAAGTAATAAATGTACATACTTTAAAAAACCAACTAGTACCACTAGGCTTGTAATGAAAAGAACAGTCCTCTGCCCTATCCTCTGCGAAGGCAACCACATCTAATGCTTGGCTCTGTTTCTCCCGGTGCTTACTTCCAAATATGTAAATTATACACGTATACTGTTATTTAACAGTTTTTTCAGTTTTCAATAGTATCTGCTGACTTCCTATTATGAGAATTCAGCTTTTCTAAATGCCCCCTTTGCCTAATGCATATACTATATTTGGTTAAATCAGTTCAGTGTTTATATTATGCTGATGATATAACACTATAGCAGAAGTACCCAGTTTATTATGATTACCTTTCCTTTCTTGTATGATTTCTTTTATTTTCTGGAGCTCATTAATTGGCTCATTTTTTCATTTGCTTAGTTTTCTACGTACCAATAACAAATTCACCCCCAAATTCTCTAAAGGATTGACAACCTCCTCTGAATACATATCCAAAGATATCAATATGCTATCAGTCTCGTGTTCTTCTTGGAGGTATGACTTTTAGAACTTTCTGTCTTTCTGCTCCAATGTATACTGGGGTAGAAATCTGGCTGCAGGCTCTTGGAGCTGAGTATGGAAAGAGGATTGGAGCTTTGGCTGTTCAATATGTAGACTTTCTCTTATTTCCCCTGTTTTCAGTATAAGGCACCTTCTCCGTCCTCACTTGGGCCTGGTATCCCTGAGTGCAGAGCCTGAGTGGTCAAGCCTCTCCAAAGAGTAAACCCTCAGTGTCCAGCCAGAATCGGAGCGGCAGAAGCAGTTGTCTTGGAGGATAGGATGGGAAGGAGGTCTGGGGCAGGGCTCTAACTCTTTGCTTTAAAGACATTTCATCAGGCTGCCTGTTTGCAGTCTCACCCTACTGCCCTGCCTGATGAAGTATTTGATATTTCTAGTTTTTGAAACTTTCTGGGGTTCTATCATAAGAATGGAATTTCTTCTTGCCTCCCCACTCCCTCCTCTGCAGGCTTAGGTTTCACTTATCCAAGGTCTGTTGAGTCAGTGTAGCACTTGTCTGTCTCCTTTCCAACTTCCCAATTTTTGTTGCCATCTCTTGTCTGCTGTCATCTCCTAACCAACTGCGATTATGTTTTATTCTTTGGTAAATTACACCCTTTTTATTTCTTTAATATCATTTAGGGGGGTTAGAAGATGGAGTAGAGATACATGCTTATGTTCAATTCACCATGGATAAGTTCCTTCATTTTAAAATATGAGGCTTAACACCCGGGAGAATCTAGTAGGTCTAAGTCTACAACATTTGCAAATGAAAGAACCAAGTCTAGAGAGACCTCAGGGCTCCAAGTCTCGGTTCTATGCATTTTCCACTTATCCCACTGACACCCTCAGATGCAAAGACTGCAATCTTCTCAACTGTTTTGACATTCTCATAAGTGTTTACAGGTTTCTATCAACTATTCTGAGTACAAGGTTTAATGCATTTCAAGTCCAGAGGATTACAGTTTGGCTTATTGCTCTAAGAGTGGTTCCTTTTGCCAAGTTGTAAACGGTATTCAGCCCTAGGTATGTTGAGGGATACATAATTAAAGTAATGTAGTTGATATTCATAAAATTAGATTCAATAATTCCAGAATCTTAGTTTGTTGTTAATATTTAGACTTGGCAACTTCAAAGAGATTATAACTCTTCGCTGGTGGTTGGTAAACTGTGGCTCTTTTCAAGATGAAAGGAACAACCTAAATATGAAGCAAGCAAACTTCCATTGGGTAATTTAAGACATTCATGGCAATTGCTTGTCTTTCACCTGAACTCGTAAAAAGTAGTGGTAAACTCAGAAGTCTCCTAGAAAACTAGAAAAATGCTCACCTGCCTCCTGAGAACATACTGACTATGGCTGTTTCCACATTGTAAGGATCTTGGAAGAAATAATTTGTCCTATGATATCAAATCAATAACTGGGTAGAGAAAGGGATGGGGGAAGGGAAAAGGAGGAGGTACTTATTTCATGGCAGCTATAAGTAGGTTGTGAAAGAGGAGAGATGGAAGAAGGGATTAGGAGTTGGAGACTGGCTGCCTTTCTTGCCTAAACATAAGGTTTTAAGACAGTGGTCCCCAAACAGTGTTTTGAAGAACGCTAGTTGGCCAAGAATGGGTTCCAGATCCCCTCAATCCTTGAGGTGGTTGAGCAGATCTGAAGCAGCCAGAGATCTTGACTAGTCTCCTCTGATATCCACTGAGCCACACACTTATTTTCCTTCTCTATATGTGCTCTGATATGGAAAAATGTTGGTAATCATTGTCTTTAAAAGATCAAGGGATGACAACAGGCAGAAGTTGACCTAGAACCCACTCATAGGTATTCTGGGAAGCACAGTAATTGTCATCCTCATTAAGGCAAGACAAGATAGAGAAGTAGTGTTTTTTGCTGTTGTGCATATTTGAAGCTGAGAAGATAACTATCTTGCACAACATCCGCTAGTTTCATCACATAGAGTTGGTTTCCCGTTATTAGTAAAGGCTCCCTTTAAAGGACTTTCCATGGCTTACTCCATATGTTTATTCTAATATTTCTATTGCATCCTCTCTGGTTTCTCTAAGTGTAACTTCATTATTCTTAGTTACAGCCCCTTTGTACCTTTTACTAAGCTAAATAAATATTTTTCTCTTGCTAATGTTTACACAACTGGAAATATTTACAGATCTTTAGACCTCCCCTAAGCCAAGTTATATATATTTTGTTCCTTTAGTCATCTTTATAAATTACCCCCTCTAAGTCCTTAAACCAAGGAAAGCCCATTTCCTCATACTATTGAAATATGGCATTTTTTTCTTGATATGATATCACAGCTTATAGGCATTGATCCTACATTATATTCCCTTTCTGTCTCTTTTAATATGCTACTTTAGTGAAGTAAGAAGTGGCTTCAAAAGGATAAATTTCATAGAATACATTACTGTAGACACAAAATGCAGATAGAAGGCAGAGGTACAAAGAAGGAACTAGGAGTTAATGCACGATGTAGATAATTAATCTTCCAATACCAGGCGACTGGACACTAGAGGTTCAGTCACTAATCATGTACCTAGGAAGAGCGTCTACAGCCACAGTGCTCTTCCACTAAAGTGGTATGATGAGATATCCAACACCATGCATGCTTCTTCTGCCCCACTGCCCTGCAATCCAAGATTTAAAGGTCAGGTAGAGAAAGAAGAACAAGTAAAGGAGAGTGAGAATTACTGGACAGTAAACTAGGAGAAAAACCAGGAGAGTATAATGTCAAGCAATCCAGGATATATAGTGGTTCAAAAAGACATGATTAACAGGATCATGCTTACTGAGACTCACTCAGTAAGATGAAGACAGAAGCTACCATTAGATTTTGCAACACACTGGTCATTAGTGACTTTAACAAGAGCTGTTTCAGTTGACTGGAAAGGACTGAGGCCTGATTGGAGTGGATTGAAGAGCAGAGTGTGAGCATGAGCCTGTGGGTGTGTCCAGGCCAGAGGGGCAGGATTTGGGCAATTGGTGGGGGATCAAGTGCATTCTAAGAAGATGGAAGAGCTTTGACTACTTTCTCTGTCTCATGGTCATGATTTCCCAGCTTACTTTAAGAGTTTTTTACTATATTCTTAACAACTATCATGACAGCATATAACTTTTGGAGAATTGGTTTCAAGGAGGAGTGCTCCCCCCTGCTACACCCCAGCTATGTTCAAAAGCTAATCACAGGTGTGGAAATGGAGTGAATGAGTATGAAAAACTTTGTCAAGAAGTTCTTCTAAGAAATGGAATAGAGAAATGGGGAAGCAGCTAAGGGAGAAGTGGAGGTTGAGGAGTTTCATTTGCTTGTTTATTTAAGACAGGAGGGAGTAGAGCATGTTTGAATGTCATTGGAAATGTTGCAGTAAAAAGAGAGAAATTGAGGCGATGGCCTCCAGAGCACAAATGGCAGGGCTGGACTTTGAGAGGGGCTTGAACTCTACAGCCATTGTAATAAGAAGGAAAGCAGAGCATGGATATGGATTCAGGGATAAATATTCTTTAGAGGGCTGCTAGGAAGATTTCAGTGAGATAACAAACGTGAAGCTCCTGGACTATTGACTGGCACATGGAAGGTGCTTGATGAATATTTCTTCACCTGCCCATTGCTCATCCTGACATCTCCCACTCTCTTGTATCCAGTCCACACTCCCAAGTCTGGCATTGCTGGCACCCTATAATTATACAGCCTTTCTCTCTCTCTATTCACTGAAGAGAATCCATGACTCTTTTGAGGCCCATTTTCTTCTTGTCAGCCCCACACACCTTGCTCAGTCCTCCTCCACAAATCACTATCACACTATGCCTCAATTCCCCTGTAGCCTTTCTCAAATAACATCACCATCATCCCCACTATTTCTCTCTTTTCCCCTCCAATCCAACTATCAATTTTGACATTCGGCTAATGAGCATCATCCCACAAAGTCTCCACTCAGTCTTCTTAGGTTATGCTCTACTTGTGCGTTTCCTGTTCCTCTTGCTAATTTTCCCTATTCCTTTTGTCTTCTAGGAAATCTCAAGCAACATACATCAGCAAAGTTGTGCATATTAATATCCACAAAAGAACGACTCCATCTTCTAGATTTCTGGGTGTTCCGGAGGCATATGCAAAGTTAACTTGTGGGTTAAGACAGAGTTTCTCCATTATTTCTGACTTATGGTGAAGATGAAATGTATTAATACTGTTTTTTTCCCAACTCTATTGATATATAATTGACATGCAACACTGTATAAATTTGTGTACACTGCGATGATTTCATACATATGTATACTGTGAAATAATTACCACAATAAGATTATTTAACACATCCTTCACCACACATAATTACCATTTTGCTGTTGTTGTTATGGTGAGAATATTAAAGGTCTATTCTCATAGAAGCAACTTTCAAGTATACAACACAGTATGGTTAGATATAGTCATGAGGTTGCACCTTAGGTCCCCATAGCTTATTCATCTTATGACTAAAAGTTTGTACCCAACATCTCCCCATTTCCCCTATCCCTCAGCCCCTGGCAACCACCATTCTACTCTGTGTTTCTATGAGTTCAATGTTCTGGATTCCACACATAAGTGAAATCATATAGTATTCATCTTTCTCTGTCTCACATGTCGCTCAGCATAATTCTCTCAAGGTGCATCAATGTTGTCACAAATAGCAGGATTTCCTTCTTTTTTATGGCTGAATGATATTCCATTGTGTATTTTATACCATGTTTCCTTTATCCATTCATCAATCGATGGACACTTACGTTGTTCCCATGTCTTCGATATTGTGAATAATGCTGAACATAGACGTGCAGATATCTCTTTGAGATAGTGATCTCATTCTTTTTTTTATTGCAGTAACATTGGTTTATAACATTATATAAATTTCAGGTGTACGTCATTATATTTCAATTCCTGAGTAGATTATATCATGTTAACCACCCAAAGTCATTTTCTTTAGATAGATACCCAGAAGTGGGATTACTGGATCATATGGTAGTTCCTTTTTTTTTCTTGGTGAGGAAGATTGACCCTGAGCCAACATCCTTTAGCAATCTTCCTCGTTTTTTTGCTTGAGGAAGATTGTCGCTGAGCTAACATCTGTGTAAATCTTCCTCTATTTTTCCTGTGGGATGCTGCCACAGCATGGTTTGATGAGCATAGGTCTGTGCCCAGGATCTGAACCTGTGAACCCTGGGCCACTGAAGCAGAGTGCACGAACTTAACCACTATGCCACCAGGCCGGCCCTGCTAGTTTTATTATTAATTACTTGTGAAATATCCCACTGTTTTCCATAGTGGTTGCACCAATTTACATTCCCACCAACAGTGCACAAGTGTTCCCTTTTCTCCATACCCTTGCCAACACTTGTTAACTATTGTCTTTTTGATAATATCCATTCTAACAGGCGTGAGGTGGTATCTGATTGTGGTTTTGATTTGCTGTTCCCTGATAATTAGTGATGTTGAGCACCTTGTTATGTACTTATTGGCCATTTAAAATGTAGTGATTCTGAATAAAAGGTCTCATCATTTAAACTTCCATGGGATTTCCTTTTTCTCCCTTTATATTATATATTATTATCACACTCAGTTGCAATAGCTCCAAAAGCACTATCACGGCAATTTTTGTGAATAAGTATTGAAAATTCAAATTCATGCCATAAAAGTATTATTTTCTGTCACATTTATGCAATTTCAGGAATCGTTCAACATGTAGGTTCTTGACACCAACCCTTTAGGTGAGCTGTGATGTCAAGTCATATGCTGGACAGACAGGCAAATCTTCCCAATAAACCTTATATAGAAATAAAAACTCCTATTCAGTCTTCCAAGAAAAACATTTCTGGCATTTTTATTTTAATTTAGTAAACGGCCTAGTAAGATATCTCACTGATACCCTTTTCCAAATGTGTTTCTTTGGCTTGTGTGTATGTGTATGTGTATCTGTGTCTGTGTGTGTGTGTGTGTGTGTGTGTGAGTTATGTGTGAGTTGTGTGTGGAAATTGTTGGTTTTGGAAACTCCAAAATTCCTGGGATTGTTCTACAAGAAAGAGAAGCCAGGACTTTGTTGAATAACACAGATCATTGTTTCTCCTAGCTGTGTGATCTTGGCCAATTAAACTTTCTGTGCTCTCATTTCTTAGAATCTTAGTGAGGGGATTTGGCTAGGATCAGTGGTTGTCTACACCTCAGGGTGTTTCAGGGACCCATACTGTGGGCTGCTGGGAGTGGAAGAGGGCATTGAGTTAACTTGAAGTTTAGAATTCAGAAGGCCTATTAAGGTAGAGCATCTTTCTCATAGATGTTGCTCAAATTCCTTTTAGGTGGTTTGGTTTTGCCTCATTACCAAAAGAATAATAATGATGCCTCATGATCTTCCACGGAGGCCATGGTTATGGAGGGAGCCTTATAAATTATATGAGATGCTGGATTCAGAAGTGAGAGATACATATACAAAAAAGGAAACCATATTACTATATTAAAGCACCAAAACAATACTTTCTAATGCCTGTTCAGTGGAACATAGTAGTTAACATTGTACTGAAAGGAATAAAGAGAATGAAATGCTCAGTAAATATAAGTGGAGTATAGGATGGAAGAAGTCAGACTGAATTGAATTTTCTCATGGAATAAGAAATACAAATTGCTTTTAGTATACCTTATTTATATATAAAGATGCATTAAACACAAATGGAATTATACGATTTTTTCTCCCTTTGACAAGTAAATCTTTTTTTTATATTATATGAGAATAAATGAGATAATATAAAAATATTTTGGATTCTTTTAATTAACATTAGATCTACGGGACATAAATAGATAGTAGGTATAAAGTGAGTTCAACAGTCAAATAAAGCTGTTTTAAACCACATTAAGTTGTTTTTTTCTCCCTGAGGGACCTTTTAGAGCCATTACTGTCTTGATGTGAATTGAGGATCTGCTCTTGGTACATTCTGGTTTAGTGTTTCCTAAATTTGTTTTAACATGATTCACTTTCTGAAGAGGATTAGGCATGTCACAGAACATGCTAGAGAATCCACTTTTTAATAAGGAATTTATGATAAAATCATGGTAGTATAATAATTAATTTGAAAATTCAGATTAAAGGCAACTAGCAAAATATGTCAACAAAGACATAGAATGATAAACAGACTTCATAAATGTAAAATACAAACTGGAGCGATCAAGCCAAATATAAAGGTACTGCAATCAGATCTTGAACAACTTTATTTAAAGACAGCAAATCTGACCAAGAACAATAATGAAAAATATGTAAAATCTGAATAAATATTCATAAATTTACCATGCCCCCAGGGAGCTGTATTTATGCTCATGCTCCCTCACATATTTAAATTGAATGTCCCCTAGTTTCTCTAGCCTTCTGCGCTCTTTCTTTTAATATCTAATAAAAAAACCCTCAAGTTCCTATTCTCATATAATTGCCAAAAGCACAGTACTCTTCTCAATATTCTCTTGTATTTCCTGGTCATTGTTACTACCTTTAATTCTGAATTCAAGCTTCTAGCTCAATTCCTGATCTACTTCAGCCATCTTGGCACCATTATTACTGATAACTTTTATACACTGACTCATTCCACATGCAGATATAACCCACTGTGCATGACTCATCAAGGTACTACTAACACAGTGTTTTTGCATGTAACAGACTTTTACTAAAGTTGGCCTAACAGGGAGATTACTGCAGAGGACAGATAACAACTTAGAAAGTTCCTGCCATAGTTACGTTTGCTTACAGGCCAGCTGCCATGATTCTGGAGCCTATTCTCCCATCAACTCTTTTCTACAGATTCCTGGTCCCTCCTCTTGTCTCTTTGGCTGCCTGGTGGAAAATACAAAATGCTCTTCCCTTACTGAGAAGAGCAGTTTAGCTCCTGTTTGTTTCAAACTCTACCTTCAGCGCAGTCTTTCCTTCATAGCCAAAAGGCTCATTAACGTGTTTCCTCAAATATACCAGCTTACTTTGTTCTTGCCACTTTTACTACAAAAATAGTTGCAGTTATTCTATCAACACTCTTTTCTTTCAGAAGAGAACTTTTGCCAAATAGCAAAGAATGTTGAGGCTATTAATGGGTTCCTGAAAAGGTGAAAAGGGAGGGACTACAAGAAATACTGACAAACATTTATAAATGACTGTCTTGTAAATAACTTATAAACACCTTTACACAATGTTGTTTTTATTATTCTCCTCTGAAGTAACATAATCTAGTAAGTTTCATGTTGTGATAAAGGTGATTCTTTTGTGCTTTAAGAAATCAAATCATGTTTATGGCTCCCATACCCAAACAGAGGGAACAGGAGAATATTGCAGTATTCTGAACTTATAGAATAAAAAAGTAGAATAATTTTCAATATTAATTCTATAGGCTTTTAAGATTAATTTGGCATTTCAGGGCAGGCCAGAAATATGCTGAAGTCAAAGATAAAAATATGGTCAGCTTACTGCTTGACAAAAGTATAGCGGCCTAGCTAGTTAAAGAGCAGAGGAAGTGATTTCCACTTCAAATCTGTCTTCCAAAAAAAGGTAGTCCTGACAACATAGCTGAGCAATAATTAGAGTTATAAGTTTTTAAAGAAAATTATATTAAAGGATTCGCTTATCTTCAGTAAGTAAGTAAGTTTGACTTTCTCCTCTGATAACAAACAGTCTGGGAGAACTAGAAAAATATGTTTTGAAACTCCTTCTCTCTTTTCTTCCTTGATCCCGCCTAAAGACAAGAAGACTAAAGAGTGTGTGAAACTGATAATAATTCTAAGCAGGAACAAAACAAGGTATCTTAAAAGAGTTTTTGTCTATAATCCCCCTACAATACACAGTGGAAAACATTGCAAGTTCATCTTCAAATGTCACCACCTAGAAAATGATGGAGAAAGAAAAAGTCTAACTTGATAACAGTAGGCAAAGAAAACGCACTTCCATACCCCCCAAAAATGATATCATCACTGCTGCTAAAGAAAAGCAAAGAAAAAGTGTGAAAAACAACATGCAACTCCACTCACAAATCAGAAGCTGGAAAGAAGTTAACAGAAAGACGACAACTAATGAGAATCCCTTGCCAAAGTTATAAGTGCTCCATCTTTGTCAACATCAACATGCTGTCTTCTTTTACTGAATACCACCCAACACACCTCCCAGAAGCTATATGTTATAGGGAAATTGGACAGAGAGTTGTAAAAGCTTGCAGCTAATGGTAATGATTCCTCTTTTGCTTTTGTTTGTAGAATTACACTCCTTCTGCTCAACCAGTGAATCTTTTCAAAACCACCACTAGCCCTACAACAACAACAAAACCATCAACATCTAATTTTCACAATCTTTGTTATCACCACTCACTCCTCACCTGTTTCTGAACCTCTAAGAAAAGAACCTTTCTAAGCCATAATTTGATTCTCACAACATCATTTTTTCTTTATTTAATCATGTCCTATTCCACATACAGAATTTTGTGTTATTCTGTTCACATCATGCTCATACACTACTATCTTTTCTTGTGCTACTTTAAACATTGTAAAAGCCTAAATTTATATCTGTCTGCACTTAATAATGTTCATATCTAAATCCAGATGGTGGACTTCTGAAAAAAGAAGTGTTTCATACATATCATTTAAAGATAAACCTGGAAGACAAAAGGACTACTTCTAGTTCCAGATTAAAAGGCGAATTTAACTCTAAGTCCTCCTATATTGCCCCTTGTGAAGATGCTTCAAGGAAAAATTATATCCTGGGTAGAAAGCTATTTGCTTGGGAAAAGTGCTAAACGAAAATCTGAATTTGACACAAGGGACGATTCTCATTAAGTAAGTTGTTAGACGTAGGACATCCAATAAAACAAGGCAAATACTCTCCTTTTGGTTGTAAAATATTCTTTCTATTCTTTGAATATTATTTTAAAGAAGTATAATAATTGCCAAATGCATGAAGAGGCTCATTGCACACAGTTTCAGTTAATTGTGAGCTACATACAGCTCTTCAAGTGTATTCTCTATCCTCAGCATGAAGTCACTGTCCTTGAAAATATTTCAGAAAACGAAGTTAATTGAAATGGGAAAAATCACTTTTAGGCACTGGGGGCTGTAACTAGTGAATTAATTCAAATAATGCACTCTTTGGAAATAAACAAGTACTTACAAAAACCACCTGCCTTTGATAAGATGAAAACATAACATACCAATGTTGCCAAGAGGATTTCTTATTCAATGCCTACTCTACCTTTTTAAAAAGTTTTCTTACCATTTTACTGACTATTTGGAACACTGAAACTTAGAAGCAATTTTTCTCTCTAAAGGTCTGTGTTTAATATTATTTTCCAAACTTATCTGATATTCTTTGGAATCCAAAATTAACAAAAATTAATTGGAGTAAAACTAATTGGGTGACCATTCCTAGAGCTGTTGGTACATTCTTCAACAAATGTTTATTGAGGTGCTATTTTGTGTTGGACACTGTTCTAAGTACTGGAGATTCAGCAGTGAACATACAAACAGGGTCCCTGACTTTATGAAGGTTAGCTTCTAGCAGAGGTGACAGACAATAACAGGATAAGAATTAATTGTATAATTTCAGATAGTGATAATTGCTATAGAGCCAAATATAGCAAGTTAAGGTGCTGGAGCATGAAGGTCCAATTTTAGATAGGGTGGTCACCAAAGACATATGATAAGAAAATATTTGACCAGAATAAAGAATGTGAGAGAAGCTTCAAAATTTTCAGAAACCTGAAACACATTCATTTTTTTTCACCCAATATCTGCTGAGCATTTATCACATATTAGCATATCCTTTTCTAGGGGCAAGTGATACAAAACAACTACCTTCAAAGGGCTTGCAGTCAAGTGGAGCAGATAGACAGAAAACTCAAGGACTCTATTCCTTATATTGTGATTAGCTCTGTAAAGGAAAGCAGTGTCAACCTAACAAAATTATAAAATAGGGAAAGGTTGTCTCAGGTCACTCTCATTCGATCCTTTCTATGTCTATTTCTCTCTCCTTTAGTGCCTTATGTTTTTCATTTTCATGTATACCTCAGCTTGCAGCTGGTATCAAGATGTACCAAGATTCAGCAGCCTTAGCATCCATTAGTCTTAAACTGTAGAAATCCATCTGAAGGCATTTCAGATTTTGGACCTTTTCTGAGTCCTTCTTCACAGGGGAACACCCACTAGCACCATCTTCTCCATGGGATGGAATTGTGTGATGCTGCCCTCAGAGGAGATATTTGACATTCAAATACAGGCTTCTACAGGTCCCAAAGAAGCCACTGAAGTGGGAGATGAGGTTTCTACTTCAGAGGAGGAGGCCGGTGGCTGGAACCTTCAGTGTCTCTCACATCCTATTTAACAGGCATTCTCTTATGATCTACCTGTGGGGTTAGCACCCATTAATGATCACAGAGCTGAAAGCCAAGGAGCCTGGGTTATGCATAAAAAGACCCTACTTATTTCCCCAGTAACCTCGAGTGTGGAGGGGGACATCACTTAATATTTAAATTTCTCCTGCTTTTTGATCAAGCACTTCAATGAGATGGAGAAGGGAAGGATGTATCTATAAGTCACTTAACACATCATTGTCAACTCTTTAGACTAGAGGCACTCAAGAGGTAAAACAGCAGTATCTTCAGAAATTAAAGACGACAATCTGGTTCTTCTTGATTTTCTCTTGTATCACAATAAGAATAAGTAAGCTGTTTAGAAACAGCCACATTTCTTAAGTCCCCTCATTTCCCCACATACTGGGTCCCTATCTTTACAAGAGTTTCGGTAACCTTGGATTATGTGCGCACACACACACATATATGTAGGATGGTACTGTGCTTCTAAATATATATTTTTATTTAGTTTTTTTTAAAGTTCCTCATGAGAAAAGAGAACTGACACAAATCTTGTGAAGGATAAGAGCAACGTGTGGAGTGCTCAGAATGTGCATTAGGGAGTATTTCCACTCACTTGTCACTTTCTACAACTGTACGGCTGATATTAATGCTCACATCCTAACTGTACTGACCGACTAAGGGCAAGGGCCAGGCATGTTTTGATTATTATTACATATCTCCAGCCCTACACTCTGCCTGTCTGTCAGGTGGTAGGTATATGCTCACCTATTATTTACTACTTGAGTAATTGGGGAAGAAAGGAAGGAAAGGAAGGAAGCGGCTCAGGTTAGCTTATCACAGGCAAATGCCCACTTACTGTCTGGGCAGTCCAGTCCTAGTCACGACCAAAATTACCCAAAGAACAAGTAAATTTAACAGAGTGAGAGCAGTCGTGGCAAGTATAAACAGAGCAACTCTATCTTAAATATCTGAGCCTCCTGAAACAATCTCCTGAGAATCCTCCTGTTCACCAAATAAGCACTGTAGCAAAGATGCTCTGGGGCCTGGCTGGAGTTTGGGGAAGCCCTACATTGCTGATGGACTAAGTAGTGACCCAGTGAGGCAGACAGAGGAGAGGTCTTCAGTTACCAAGCTAGCTCATATGTGTACTAGCCCCACAGCCACCACAAACTCCCAGCATCTTACGCAAGAAAAGGCTTTCCCTCCATTCTCACAGATTGTTTTTCATTCTTCTTTTAACCTGATATTATAAGGATAAAACTGTGAAGAGCACTTCCTCAGGGTAGATTTCCCTGGCCCACACAGTCCCTCAGATGGTTCTGGAGCCACAGCACCCTAGGATTAATAAACATGGTCTTGCTGAGGACATAAGCACTAAAGGATGGAAATGACAGCTGTGTTGGAAGCCCTGACCTTGCATTACAACTGAAGGCAAACCATCACTCTGACTTGAGTACATCTCAAGAGATTTGTGGAGTGTTCACATAGGTTATCTGGAAATAATTCAAGTCTATCTCCCCAAGTTAGATCTGACAATCAGATTAAAACTGAAGAGAAATAGGACATCAACTTATTTGGCAGTGTGGCTTTGTCTTAGAAATCTGCTGACACTGTTCCAATAACCATGATAAATGATGTGAAAAAAAGGATATGCTAAGGCAGGGATGGAGCATCTTTAACTGAATGCCTAGTCACCTTAATTTAGCATGAAGTTCTCATTCCTCCATATCTAATCTATATTATATAAGAAGTATCATTTCTTTTGCCTCTCCTCAGTACCCCTCTCCAAGTCACTGCTCAAGTCCACCAGCAGTGTAGCTTTTCCCCAAACACTGGCCAATGCTGAGGCATCTCTGCCCTCTGATAATTATTTAGTGGACAAAGGGATTCTCAGGAGTAACAATAAGAGCTAATACCTGTTGAGAGTCTATGCACCGGATACTGTGCTAAATAATAATAGTAGTAGCTAACGTTTATTGAGTGCTTACTACATGCCAGGTACTAGGCTATTTTACCTGCATCACCTCCTTGCATTCTCATAGCCCTGTGTATTGAGTACTAATACTATTAATCCTCATTTTAGAGATCCCAGATCAATCTGCCTCCATTAGGTGAAGACATAGACAGTCACTCAGGATCAATCCCTCCTCCATCTTGCCCAGAATTCTGTCTGTCACAGGGATAACGACAACAACAAAAGCAGCAGCAGCAGCACTGGGCTAAATGCTTGCTTGCATTATTTCCTTTAAAACTCACAATAACACTAAGAGCTGGGAAATATTATTATTCCCATTTTATAGAGAAGGAAAGTGAGGTTTACTGAAGTTAAGAAACTGCCCAGGGTCTCACATTAAGTGGAGAAGACAGAACTTTAGGTCTCAGGTTTCTCCTGCTCTCCAGGGTAGCACGTGACTCCTCGTGGTCTGCTACATTTGGGAGTTAAACCAAATATCTTTCATGTGATTTTCACTAATGAGTTAAAAAGATTTTAATTTCAAAGGCTGTTTTAATCATATCCAGAAATCGCTTTTGTTAACAATTAACAGTTGAGGTCTGAAATTAATTTTGAGGGAGTCCCTGAACATCGGAATAAGATCAGAGGAAAATTGCTACCAGTTCTTATTTCTAGCTTGATTTTTTAAAAATCAGAACTATATTATTATTGTGTAGCTCTTTTGGGGGAATTCCCAAGAGTATTTTTAGCAAGCAATAAGACATTTCTTTGTTATTCTTTAACTATTTATTATGTTTCGAGAAAAGAGCATCTATTACCTACTGATTTTGAGGGTTGGATATTTCTCTCATAACAGATGGTCTTTTGTTCACGTCTCGATTCCCCTGACTTTCTAATTGCTAATATATGTGTTACTACTAATTATACCTTAGCAGTAACCTCACTCTAGTAAGAAGGCACTTATGGCTGTTTTTGCAGAGCTGGTATTTCAACTTTTATAGCTTTCCCCATGAACTAGCTTCCAGACGTGACACAGGACTTCAGAGAATGGTTGAGGGTATAGTTCTCTTCATATTGCTTTGAACAAAGGAAAAACATCTAGAGGGACAGTAAGGGAAGGACAAAAAAGAGAAAACTTTACTTCTACAAGAAAGTGAAAGATGCTGCGAAAGAATAGTCATATACTTCCAGGCTTCTAAATTCCATACTTGAACATTCTCATTGCACGCCTGCTCAGTAACCAACCAGTCTTAGCTTATACATGACTAAAAACAGAGAACTATAAATAAAATACTTGGCCTAGTGCCTGGGCACATTATAAGTAAGCCCATTATAAGAAATGGTAACAATTGTGATTAGGATGATTGGCTATTTCTCAGAGGGCCATAGCAACACCTGGCATTTCTTAGCTATTTCACCTGAGAAGCTCCAATCTCATTCTAGGTTACTCTCTCTGTTTAAACTCAACAGTCACACAGGAATGTAGGAGACTGGTATCTCAATGATGTTTGTTGGAAATAGGAAAAATGGGGGACTTGAGTAACTTGCTGGGATTAAAAAAATGAATCAGTGCAGAAAATCAAAATAGCATTCAATATTCTTGACTCCTAGTCCTGCTTCTTTTGTATTTTTCCATAGATGGAGGCTTAAAACATCTGAACAGACTAAGGAATTTCACATGCATGCATTATTTTATTCAAATCTCTCCATAATACTATTAGATATCATTATTGTTGTTGTTATCTCTGGTTTTTAAATGACAAACTTATGGCTCAGAGAGGAAATATAACTTATCCAAAGTCACACAGTTAGGAAATGTCAGAGAAAGGATTATAACCCAAGTTTCTCTGTCTCTGGTGCCCGAGATTTTTCTTTTCTTTGGTGAGGAAGATTAGCCTGGAGCTAACATCTGTTGTCAATCTTCCCCCATTTGCTGAGGAAGATCGGCCTTGAGCTAACATCTCTGCCCATCTTCTTCTATTTCGTATGTGGGACGCCACCACAGCATGGTTTGATGAGCAGTGTGTAGGTCCACGCCCGGGATCTGAACCTGCAAACCCTGGGTGGCCAAAGCAGACTGCACGAATTTAATGACTACACCACCAGTCCGGCCCCTACAGTGACCCAGATTTTAAAGACAGTACTGCCTCTACCAATTGATTCATGTTATTACAGAATAAAATTCAGTTGGTTTAGGAGTCTGAAACTGTGGCCTAGAGAGGAATATAGATATTGAAACCACAAATTACAATATATCAACAATATTACTCAAAGTAAGACATACGCAAATTGCAGTGGAAGCACAGAAGTCAACACAAGGAAGGCTTAACAGAGGAGATATTTTTGAGCTGGGGTTATGGAAAAGGTAGGAAGAGAGCATTCTCAGCAGAGGGAATGGCACATACAAAAGGCACAGGAGTATGAAAGATCATGATGTGTTCATTTATGGCTGGAGTGTAATAAGCAAGGGGGTAGGGATCAGGAAGAGTTGAGGCTGGACAAGTGACATCATGAAATATTTTGTTCCTTTTGGGTAATGGGCACATTTAAAAGGGTCCATTTCCCACATATAAGCTGTATGTATTTTAACTCTTCCAGTCAATTTAAATTGCCTTTTAAGGAATGACACCCGGAAATGGAAAGCTTTAACCCGAAGAATGAGTTGAATGGTGGGGATTTCAGGCTCCTCATGGGGAGGTGCTACTTTTGGTCAAGGGGCTTCTCTTGGTAACCCTTGTGTTGCTCTCAGTAGCTTGCCTAAAAGCAGATGAGAGTCAGCTTTCTTACTTGCATTCCTGAGTAGTCATTTTTTGCTGGAACATATGAAATGCTCAGTTCTCAGCTATATTTTCTCTCCTAGTCACTTTCTTCCAAGCTTCCTACCATGAACTGTTTTCCATTTACCTCTGTTTTCTGTTCCATCTATGTTTTTCTTCCTTGTATATTCATTGCTAGACATGCCTCTGCTCCTTTTTTCTGTGGTCTTCTCCCCTACCATTTTTATTTTATTCATACTCAGTTCCCACCCCCAAACTCTATTGTCTATTATGCTACTAGTGCCACCTCCTTGGTTTCTGCTCTCTTTTTTAGTAATACTTTAATTGCATGCTGAAATCTTTTGTTGGGTTATTTGGTTCTTAAGAGCTAACCTCTGATGCTTTTAAAAGCTATTCACTTTCAAAGAAAAATTCACTTAAAAGTGAGAATCAAGTGCTCAATTATTTTCCTTCAGTTTTGAGGGAACATTGCCACCTCTCCCTTATAAACAAAATCTGACATAATTGGAAAAGTTTATTTTTTTGGCTCTGAGTTCAAATTTATTAAAACTACAGTTATTTTTCACTTAATATAAGTGTCTTTCTTTTGATGTGAGTTTTTCATTTCTCTACTGGCATTCTTTCTACATTAGCTTTGAAGATATACAGTTATCATAATAGAATTATAAGTAATTATAGAGAAGAAAAAATTTCCTTTTACCCTCCTAAGTTATCTGACTGGGCCTAAAAATTAAACTGCGATAAGACAGGCTAACAGCAGAAAAGCATACAAATAATTATTTAATATTTTTACATGTACACAGGAGTCTTCAAAGGGAAAGTGATGACTCAAAGAAGCCATTAGGCCCAAGAGCTTATACACCTTTTGAAACAAAGAACAGTAAATTGTGGGGATACGACAAGAGAAAGGGGCTTGGGCTAGGGACAGCAAATTGTGGGACAGTAGGTAGGAAATATATATAGCGTAACCTAATGGAAAATAAGGGCTATTTCAGTAGGTTTGTTTGCACAGATCCATTTTGACATTGGTTCTCAGTCTTCAGTGATAAGAATGTTCTCTCTCTCCCTGGTATAGGCAGGGCATCTTTATTTTTTAAAAAAATGATTTTATTGAGGTCACATGAGTTTATAACATCATAGAAATTTCAGGTGTACATCATTATATTTCAGCTTCTATATAGACTACATCACAGAAACACCATATAATCCAGCTATTCCACTTCTGGGTATTTATCCAAAGAACACGAGAATGCTAATTTGAAAAGATGTATTCATCCCTATGTTCTCTGCAGCAGTATTCACAATAGCAAAACTTGGAAGCAACCCACGTGCCCATCAATGGATGACTGGATAAAGAAGATATAGTGTATATATATAGATACACACAATGGAATACTACTCAGCTATAAAAAAGACAAAAGTGTGGCATTTGCAACAACATGGAGGGGCTTAGAGGGTATTTTGCTAAGTGAAATAAGACAGAGAATGATTTCACTCATAGGCGGAAGATTAACAAACACATACATAAGAAGAATAGATTGGTGGTTACCAGAAGGCAAGGGAGTGAGGGGGAGGGCAAAAGGGACAAAGGGGCACATATGTATGGTGACACATAGATCAATGGATCAAAATTGAGAGCCCTGAAATAAAACTGCACATCTATGGACAGCTAATCTTTGATAAAGGAGCCAAGAACATGCACTGAAGAAAGGAAAGTCTCTCAAATAAATGGTGCTGGGAAAATTGGACAGCCACAAGCAAATGAATGAAAGTAGACCATTACTTACACTATACACAAAAATTAACTCAAAATGGATTAAAGACTTGAATATAAAACATAACCATAAAACCCTTAGAAGAAAGCATAGGCATTATGCTCTTTGGCATTGGTCTTAGCAGTCTCTCTTTTTTTTTTTTTTTAAAGATTTTATTTTTTTCCTTTTTCTCCCCAAAGCCCCCCGGTACATAGTTGTGTATTCTTCGTTGTGGGTCGTTCTAGTTGCGGCATGTGGGATGCTGCCTCAGCGTGGTTTGATGAGCAGTGCCATGTCCGCGCCCAGGATTTGAACCAATGAAACACTGGGCCGCCTGCAGTGGAGTGCGAGAACTTAACCACTCGGCCACGGGGCCAGCCCCAGCAGTGTCTTTTTGCATGCAATGTCTCCTCAGGCAATGGAAATGAAAGAAAAAATAAACAAGTAGCACTACATCAAACTAAAAAGCTTCTGCACAGCCAAGGAAACCAGCAACAAAACAAAAAGACAACCTAGGTGACAACAGCATCATGGTGGAGTGAGTCTTTCCCTTTGTCTCTCCCCTATAAGTTACAACTCCTCAGACATCCTGTGACCAAGAAAGAACTCCCTACACAGAACACCTGAGTGATCCATGCATCTATATATCTGTAGCAGTGGTATGTGGCACTTGTGACGTGAGGCTTCAGGAACCACAGCAGAACCTAAGACCCAGCCTCCAGGGGCAGCACCCCTAACACTGCCTCTTCCAGCAGTGGGGGCTGCATACAATAACCCTGGTCACTGACAGCAACAGCAACAGCAACACCTGTGAACCCAGTGCCCTTGGCAGCAGTGCTACCAGCACCCCCACATAACCCAGGAGCTTCAGCAGAGGTGGAGCATGGGGCAGCAGGACGTGAGCCCATGGAGAGCCCACAGAGAGCAAGGGGGGGAACACGAGGCCCAGGCAACCCAAGAAGCAGCAGAAGTGCTCACAGCCTAGTGACCCTGGTGGCAACACCTGAGACTGCAGCAACATGGAAAGCAGTAAGGCACCAGCAACCTCAGAGGCACAAGCAGCAAAAGGAGGGCACTGATGTCACCTCTTGCAGAGGCAATGGAGGGTGGAAATTGCAGGCTCTCACATATAACCAGAAGCAGCTCAGAACCAAAGTAAGCAAAGCCATACCCAAAGAAGAAATGTGGTTACTACCCCAAATGCATAGGCTGAGGATCAATTCATCAAACACCATTGAGAACTACAGTAATACAGCAGAACAGGAGGAGAATGACAGCTCTACAGAAACCAGAGTTGAAGACACAGAAGATTATAGTCTGACAGACAGAGAATTCAAAATAGCTGTTCTAAAGAAACTCAACGAGTTATAGGAAAACTCAGACAGTTCAATGAGCTTTGGAATAAAATTAATGAACAAAAGGAATACTTCATCAGAGACGTTGAGGCTCTACAAAATAACAAAACAGAAATTCTGGAAGTACAGAATTAATGAGATAAAAATAATTCAGAAAGAATAAAAAATAGAGCAAACTTTATGGAGAAAGAATTAATGAGCTTGAAGATAGAAACCCAGAAGTGATCCAGGTGGAAGAGGAGAGAGAAATAAGATTTTTTAAAAATGAAGAAATTCTAGAGAAATATCTGACTCATTTAGAAAAAGTAACATAAGGATTATAGGTATTTGAGAGGGAGAAGGGAGGGAGAAAGGAGCAGAGTACTTATTCAAAGAAATAATAGCTGAAAACTTTGCAACCCTGGAGAAGCCACTAGACATACAAGTACATTGAGATAATAGAACACCTAATTACATCAATGAAAAAGACCTTCTCTGAGGTATATAATATAAAAACTGTCAAAATTAAATGGCAAAGGAAAAAAATTAAGGGCAGCAAAAGAGAAGAAAATAACCTACAAAGGAACTCCCATCAGGCTTTCAGGAGATTCCTCAGCAGAAACCTACAGGCAAGGAGAGAGTCGAACGATAGATTCAAAATACAGAAAGATAAAAACTATCAGCCAAGAACACTCTATCCAGCGAAATCATCCTTCAGATATGATGGAGGAATAAAAGCTTTCCAACACAAAGAAAAGCTGAGGGAGTTCATCACTGCTAGACCTGCCTTACACGAAATGTCGAAGGGATCCCTCCCACCTGAAACAAAAAGGCAAAGGTTTACAAAGCTTTGAACAAAAAGACAAATGGAAAGACAAAATCAGAAAATTGCAGTTCTACATCACAATAGGTTAGCAAACACTTAATTATAAAATAAAGGACAAAGGGAAAGAAAGCATCAAAAATAACTATAACCACTTCAATTTAGTCACAAACTCACAATACAAAAAAGAATAATTTGTGACAACTAAAACATAGAAGGGGAAGAGGAAAAGGATGGAACCTGCATAGGCTAATGGAGATAAGAGGCTATAAGAAAATGTAGTATCTCACTTATGAGATATTTTATACAAACCTCATGGTCACCACAAAACAAAAAATCAGAGCAGAGTCACAAATCATAAATAAAGAGAAAACCAGCACAGAAAACCACCAAACTGAAATGGCAGACAGAAATACAAGGGAAAAGAACTAATGGAACTATAGAACAACCGGAAAACAAAAGATAAAATGGCATTATACAGCCCTCATATATCAATAATCATTCTAAATGTCAATGGATTGAATTCATCAATCAAAAGACAAAGAGTGGCTAGATGGATTAAAAACAAGACCCAAGAATATGCTGCCACCTGGAAACACAGCTCTAAAGACAAACAGAGGCTCAGAGTGAAGGGATAGAAGATAATACTCAAGGTAAATGGCAAGCAAAAGAAAGTGACTGTACCCATATTTATATCCCAAAAAAGCAGATTTCAATATAAAAAAGGTAAGGAGAGACTAAGATGGGCATTATACAATGATAAAAGGGACATTCTTCCAAGAAGACATAATACATATTAATATATATGCACCTAACACAAGAGCACCAGAGTGCATAAAGAAATATTAGACTTAAAGGGAGAAACTGATAGCAACACAATAGTAGTAGGGGAATCTAACATCCCAATTATGTCAATGGATAGATCATCCAGACAGAAAGTCAACAAGGAAACAGTGACCTTAAATGAAAGACTAGACCAGAGGGACTTAATAGATATATACAGAACATTCCATCCAAAGACAGCAGAATACACATTCTTCTCAAGTGCACAGGGAATATTCTCAAAGATAGACCATGTGTTGAGGAACAAAGCAAGCCTCAATAAATTTAAGAATATTGAAATCTTATCAAGCACCCTTTCCAACCACAATACTATGAAACAAGAAATCAACTATAAGAAAAAAGCTGAGAAAATCACAAATATGTGGAGACTAAGCCACATGCTACTAAACAACTGTTGGATCAATGAAGAAATCAAAGAAGAAACCAAAAAATGTCTACAGACAAATGAAAATGAAAACACAACATAGGCAAAACTTATGGGATGAAGCAAAAGTGGTACTAAGAGGGATATTTATAGCAGTACAGTGAAAAGATAAACAAAATTGACAAATCCTTAGCCAGAATCACTCAGAAAAAAAGAAGACTCAAATAAATAAAATCATAAATGAAAGAGGAGAAATTACAGTGTACACTACAGAAATACAAAGGATTATAAGAGAACACTATGAAAAGTGATATGCCAAAAAACTGGATAACCGAGGAGAAATGGAAAAATTCTTAGAATCATACAATCTCCCAAAACTGAATCAAAAATAAAAAGAGAATATGAATAGACCAACCGCAAGGTAAGAGATTGAAACAGTAACCAAAAACCTCCAAAAAAACAAAACTCCAGGACCAGATGACTTCTCTGATGAATTCCACCCAATGTTCAAAGATGATTTAATTCCTATCCTTCTGAAACTATTCCAAACAATTAAAGAGGATGGGACACTTCCTAACTTATTTTATGAGGCCAACATTACCCTGATACCAAAACCAGACAAGGACAACACAAAAAAGGAAAATTACAGGCCAGTATCTCTGATGAACATAGATGCAAAAATCCTCAACAATATGTTAGCAAATTGAATACAACAATACAATAAAAGTGTCATACACCATGATCAAGTGAGATTTATTCCAGGGACACAGGGATGGTTCAACATCCACAAAGCAGTCAACGTGCTACATCACATTAACAAAATGAAGAATAAAAATTACATGATCATCTCAATAGATATACAGAAAGCATTTGACAAAATCCAAAATCCACTTATGATAAAAACTCTAAACAAAATGGGTATAGAAGGAAAGTACCTCAACATAATCAAGGCCATATATGACAAAGCCACAGCCAACATCATACTCAATGGAGAAAAACCAAAAGCCATTCCTCTCAGAGCAGGAACAAGACAAGGATGCCCACTCTTACCACTATTCAACATAGTACTGGAAGTTTTAACTAGAGCAATTGGGCAAGAAAAGAAATAAAGGGATCCAAATTGTAGAGAAAGAACTTAAACTGTCATTATTTGCAGATGACATGATTCTATATATAGAAAATCCTAAAGACTCCACCAAAAAACTATGAGAAATAATCAAGAAATACAGAAAAGTTGCAGGTTACAAAATCAACATACAAATATCCATTGCATTTCTATACATTAATAATGAACTAGCAGAAAGAGAAGTCAAGAATACAATTCCATTTACAATCACAACAAAAAGAATAAAATATCTAGGAATAAATTTCACCAAGGAGGTGAAAGACCTATACACTGAAAACTATAAGACATTATTGAAAGAAATTGAAGAACACATAAAGAAATAGAAAGATATTCCATGCATGTGGGATGGAAGAATAAACACTGTTAAAATGTCCATATTACTGAAAGCAATCTAAAGATTCAATGCAATTCCAATCAGAATCTCAATGATATTCTTCACAGAAATAGAACAAAGAATCCTAAAATTTATACAAAACAAAAAATACCTCAAATAGCCAATGCAATCCTGAGAAAAAAATAACAAAGTTGGAGGTAGCACACTCCCTGAAGTCAAATTATACTACAAACCTATAGTAATCAAAACAGCATGCTACTGGCAGAAAAACAGACACACAGATCCATGGAACAGCACTGAGAGCCCAGAAATAAAATCAAACATTTATGGGCAGCTAATCTTCAACTAAGGAGCCAAGAACATAAATTGGAGAAAGGAGACTCTCTTCAATAAATCGTTGGGAAAACTGGACAGCCACATGCAAAAGAATGAAATTAGACCATTATTAACTCAAAATAGGTTAAAGACTTGAATGTAAGACCTGAAACAATAAAACTCTTAGAAGAAAATATATGCAGTATACTCTCTGACATCAGTCTTAGCAGTATCGTTTCAAATATCACGTCTACTCAGGCAAGAGAAACAAAAGAAAAAATAAACAAATGGGACTACATCAGACTAAAAAGCGTCTGCAAAACAAAGGAAACCATCAACAACATGAAAAGACAACCAACCAACTGGGAGAATATATGACTTGCAAGTCATATATCTGATAAGGGCTTAATTTCGAAAATATATAAAGAACTGGTAAAATTCAACAACAACAAAATGAACAATCCAATCAAAAAATGGGCAGAGGATAATAACAGACATTTTTCCAAAGAAAGTATACAAATGGCCAACAGGCACATGAGAAGATGTTCAATAACACTAATTTGTAGGGAAATGTAAATCAAAACTATGATGACATATCACCTCACACCCATCAGAATGGCAATTATTAAAAAGACAAGAAATAACAAGTGTTGGAGAGGATTTAGAGGAAAGGGAACCATCATACACTGCTGGCGGGAATACAAACTGGTGCAGTCACTATGGAAAATACTATGGACATTTTTTTTAAAAAACTAATAATAGAAATACCGCATGATCCAGATATTCCACTACTGGGTATTTATCCAAAGAATATGAAATCAGCAATTCAAAAAATTTATGTATCCCTATGTTCATCGCAGCATTATTCATAATAGCCAGGATGTGGAAGCAACATAAGTGCGCATCAACTGATGAATGGATGAAGAAGATGTGGTGTATATATATACAATGGAATACTACTTAGCAATAAAAAAGGCAAAATCGTGCCATTTGTGCCAACATGGATGGACTTTGAGGGTATTATGCTAAGCAAAGTAAGTTAGACAGAGAAAGACAAACACCATATGAGTGCACTCACATGTGGAAGATAAACAAACGCATGGATAAGGAGAACCGATTAGTGTTTACTAGAGGAAAAGGGAGCCAGGGGAGGGCAAAAAGAGGTAAAGGGGCATATGTGTATAGTGATAGATAAAAACTAGATTATTGGTGGTGAATGTGATGAGATATGTACAGAAACTGAAATATAATAATGTTCAACTGAAATTTACACAATGTTAAAAGCCAATATGACCTCAATACAATTTTAAAAAAATTAAAAGAATTCCCATATACCTTAGAATATATACCTTGTACATTTTCCCCAGATACCCTGAATATTAACATACTTAGCAAATAAACCATAGTTATTCTAAAAAAATATTAAAAAAAATAAATTGAGGGGCTGGCCCTGTAGCCAAGTGGTTAAGTTCACATGCTCTGCTTTCGGCAGCCCAGGGTTTCACCGGTTCAAATCCTGGGCGTGGAGATGGCACCGCTCGTCAGGTCATACTGAGGCAGCGTGCCATAGAGCACAACCAGAGGCACTCACAACTAGAATCTACAACTATGTACTGGGGGGCTTTGGGGAGAAGAATAAAAAAAAGACGTTTGGCAACAGTCTTAGCTCAGGTGCCAATCTTCCAAAAAAAAAAAAAAAGAGGTCTTCTTGGCAGAAGATCAATCAATATAAAAAATAAAAAATTGAAACGACAATCTAACAATTGGGAGAAAATATTTGCAAGTCACATATCTGATAAGGGGTTAATTTCCAAAATATATGAAGTACACATACAACTCAACAACAAAAAAAACAAATGACTCAATTAAAAAACGCAAAAAGGATCTGAACCTTTTTCCAAAGAAGATATACAGACAGCCAACAGGCAAATGAGAAGATGTTCAACATCACTAATTATTAAGGAAATGCAAACCAAAACTACAATGAAATATCACCTCATGCATCAGTATGGCTCTTATTAAAGAGACAAGGAATAACAGGTGTTGGAGAGGATATGGAGAAAAGGGAACCCTCCCATACTGCTGGTGGGAATGCAAACGGGTTCAGCCACTATAGAAAACAGTATGGAGATTTCTCAAAAAATTAAAAATAGAAATGTCCTATGATCCAGGAAGGCATCTTTCTCACGGGAAATTTTATGACCTGCCTTTTAGGTAGAAAGTGGGACGTCAGAGAGCTCTTCCTGCATATGCTGTTTCTCCAGTGCCTTCATCTCAAAATAATCAATATGCCAAAGTGGCATATTTTGGGGTGGTAGGTTCAAAACCCTTTCTAAATCAATATCCCAGGCACTTCAGTTCAGGTGACTGAATACCTACTATATGCCTAGTGCGTACTATGTTAGATTTGTTGAGTAATACCACAGGAATCAAGGCAGTTCTGCCGTGTCTACCAGTAGCTTATAATCAAATTGGGGAGATAAATACATGCAAAAAAATTTAAATAAGGCAATATCTACTAGACATTGATTATGTGCTATATGATGTAATTGAAGAAAAACATCAGTGTGGTAGAAAAGCTATCCTGGAAAAGTCTGTGGAGGAGATAAAGCTTGAGCTAGGCTTTGAATAACGGAGAGGACTTTCAGTAGCAGACAGGAAAGAAAGTGGGTATTCCAAAGGAGGGAAATAAAAAGTAGGTGATTTCCTCGTAGAGAGGGGAGAGTCATCAGGGCAGAGAACCAGATCACCACTCTCCTGAAGCTTCTGTCTAGTTTCCTCACTCATATCAGCAAACAAGTACTCACGTCCTCCCTCTACAATCTAAGATGTTACTACTCTAGAATCCAGTTGACATGATACCTCTGTCTCTGGTAGGCAGGAAGTATGGGGACCTTACTAGGTAGAAGGAGATTGTCTCTACTTCTCAAAGGCCTCTTTGAATGTGGGTCCTCTATAGCCTTCCCTAGTACTCGTGAAGCTGTATCAGGACCACTGCTCCCTCTCATCATGACAATGAGCCCCATGACACAACTCTTTGATGCTGCTGTTCTGCTGGCATAGCTAGGAGCACAAAAGAAATAGGACTGAAGCCAGAGACCTCACTCAAGGTCTCCAATAACAGCTGTTCTTAATCTTTCCTGAGGTCACAGAGTTGTCTGAGACTCTGATGGAAGCCACAGGAAGTGTCACACATTCCTACTCTTTATTCATTTCTAGCTTACATATAATATCCCATTGAATCCTTTCCAATCAAGTTACATTTGGGTAACTGATGGAGGTAAAGCAAAGATAACATCAAGACTTCACTTCAGTGTTCTCAAGCCAGTGTGCATCACAATCACCTGGAGAGTGGGATCAAAATGAATACTTCTGGGCCGCACTTCCATGCATTTTTAGGATGTGTGTTAGGTTATTTGGATGAAGGAAGTTCCCTGGACCACATTTTGAGAAATACTACTCCACAGTCACCTAACCTGACTGAATCCTTTGGCTTGGCACATTGGTCACTGGGTTTTACTACCAGAGTTTAAATCAGAATAACTCATTTCCTTCTTACAAAAGATATGAGTAGGGCAAGGACTAGGAACCAAAGAAACCACAATGAGAGAAAATGTAAAAATATGATTTTGTTGACTGCTTAACCTCAGCTCTCCAACCTACCTTGCCTTTGTTGAAATCCTATGGCAATATATAAATTATAACAATAATATTGCATTTTGTCATTATCTGTTGAAATGTGTGTGTGTGTGTGTGTGTGAAAAAGATAGCTTTGCACCCCTGCCTAAAGGACTAATTCTACAAGCTGGGCATACAGTTGGTACTAAAATACATAACAATAGTAGGATCACAATATGAGCATCAATTACTTTTCATGAACTCACTTATTGCTTTAAATGAGGGATTCTGAAGATGACCCATTAGCTAGGAACCTAGAAAGTTCTTATGCCTTCACTGTCGACAAACAATTGTGTGGGCTTCCTTGCCATACAATTGTATTTCATTCCACTGACTGGTGTGAAAGCATTTCTCTTCTCTCCCACTGCTGTTAAGGGCTGATTTGTGCATCCCAGGCAAAAAAGGCAGGGATGTCACAAGATATATCTTCCTTGCTTTGATGCCCAGATTCAGACACCATTATTTATACCCTGTATTAATCACTGGGAAATCTGCACCATCCTGAGGCATCATATGTCCTATTGACATTCAGATGGTCATCTTACAAAAGTGTAGACAAGACAAAATCGGAGGTGTTAAAAAACAAAACCAGTGTTAGAATTCTCCCAAAGTTGATGTCAATAAAATGTCTTCAAATGACCCATCCCATGATTAAACTTGGTTTCCTGCAGGAATCTTTGATTTTTTTATTTATTTAAGGGCTACTGTTTTTTGTTTTGTTTTATTTTTAGGGATGCTTCCTTAAGGAGCATCTGAAGTTAGCTACTTTTTTTTGCCATAGGATTCAGTACGCCTGACTAATTATCAGGTAAACTAGGATACAGTAGTAAATACTACTGCTAATAGTAATAAAAATACCACTACAACTCCACTTCTACATATCTACCCAAGAGATAAAAGATGCTCACACAAAGACTTGAACACAAATGTTCATAGCAGTATTATTCATGGCCAAAAAGTGGACACGAACCCATATGCCCATTAACTGAAGAATGGATAAAAAATGTAGTATATCCACACAATGAAATATTATTCAGCCATAAAGAGGAATGGAGTACTGATTCATGTTACAACATGAATGTTTCCACATGAACCTTGAAAACATAATGATAAGTGAAAGAAGCCGGTCGCCAAAGACTTCATTTTGTATGATTCCATTTATATGAAATGTCCAGAATAGTCGAATCCATAGAGACAGAGAATAGATTAGTGGTTGCCTGGGGATGGTTTTGATGAAAATGTTCTAAACTGGATTATGGTGATGGTTGCAGAACTTGTTAAATTTACTAAAATTCATTTAAATGTACAATTAAAATAGGTGCTTTTTATGGTGTAATAACTCAGTAAATTAGTTTTTTCAAAAAGCAAGGGGAAAAACTGAAACAGCATTTTCCAGAGATACTTCAATAAAAAGAGAAACCTGGGGGAGACAATAAACATTGACAATTAAATAAAATATTAATGCCATTTTCCATTTATTGAACACTTACTATGTGTCAGGAACTTCACTCACTGCTTTACATATATTATCTCCATTGAATCTCACAGCAACAGCATTAAGTTGAATTATTGTACCACCTTCACAGATGAGGAGGCAGGCTCATAGAGTTTAAGTGTCCAAAGTCACTCAACTAGTAAAGGGTACAACCAGGATTTGGAGACAAAGCTCAAGTTCTTAACCATATACCATAAGTTTCAAATAAATTTCCTACTTCTAACTCCCATTCAAGACCCTCCCCTGAGCTTCGCAAGATTGCCACCTCTCCACACCCCTCCCCTGCCAATGTCTCACTCATCTCAGCAGAAGAGTGACTTATCCTCAGAGTCCACCTACTTTCTGCAGTGTCTACTATGGAGTTGCAAATAATTTAAGAGATTTAAAAAAATTTTTTAAATGCTATGGTCAAAATTTTCTTCAGAGCTGGGACTTATCTAATATCATAAACCCTTGTTAATTCTGAATACTCCCATGTTCCAGAATTCTCTAATTGTTTTTGTTAATTTCTTTTTAGTTCACCCATCCTCTGGCCCAAGCCACGCAGCAAGTGCCATACAGTAAGCCTAGAGTCTTTGGTAAGCCCATTTGGTGAAGGCCCTCAAAATGTTTATGAAAATGTAAGAATGGATGAACAAAGACGAAGCGGCACAAATGCCTTTTGCTGAGCATTGCTATCTAAAAGATCTTTGCTCTGGAATGTTATTAAGGAGGCAGAAATGGCCAATTACCACAGAGACATTCTCTCTCTTCCATTAAACTTTCTAATATAAACATTAAAAGACAGCAGATAGTTCCCTTGTGGATCTAACTAGCAAACTTAAAAGTCTGGTAAAAGAGAAACAAATGATGATAAAAAGCAAAACTGTATCTTTAAAAAATTATACTCTATTATCATCATAACAGGCATGCAAATGAACCACTCAGAGTCCATCCCAGAATGAGAGTAAAACTCTTACACCACCGTAAGTAATAAAACAGGCTGAAATGCGCACACTGCCTAGGTGCCAAGTGCTATTCTGGGAAAAACTTCTATTTGCACTACATCAGATTGGCATTTCTGGGTTAATAGAATGCATCCTAACATTCAGGGAAGACATTCAAATAGGCAATTCATTATTTACTCTTGAGACTCACCTGCTCGTAAAAAGTTTGACTAAAAAACAAAACCAAAACCAAAAATACCTCTACAGAAAAGATGACAAGAATCACTTTGCAAGATAATACAAAGCCCTTGCATACAAAAGGCAAATGACTAAAATTTTATGCATAATTTTTCAAAATTAAAAAAAGGAATTTAAAAAATTATGCACAGGTTATTTCCAAAGAGTATGTAGATCTCAAGGCTAAGCTTATTTAAGGTAGCAGATAGAGGTCTCTGCAAGAGGATGCTAAGGATCCACACATACTCAGAGGGAAACGCTCCATTAAAAGCACAGTGTTGGAAAGTCACACATAGTGAGATAGTATTACAAAGAGATAAAAACACTATTTTCATCACATTAGTTCTCTAACTGAAAATCTGTTCAAGTCAAACAATATCGAGTGCCTCTCATTATTTAGAGCTCTGTCACTCTCTTTTGTAATCTTGGACACGTTGCTTTATCTTTTTCAGTCTTGGTTGTATCTGCTGACGTTCCTTCCAGGTTTGAAAGCCTAGGACAATGCCTTCTGCTTCTTCTGTGCCCCCTAGAGCATCTAGTAGTATGGCACCAACCTTCACTTCTTAAATCCAATGAATGGGATCAAATTATGCATTCACTTGCCTGATAAACATTGTTACTTGCCTCTAGGGCAGGCCCACCAAAGACAAAATTGTGAAGTAGGCTATTTACCTGTCCCTATCTGGCATCTATGTTGTGGCGCTTTATCTGCACTAGAGGTCTAGGACCCTCATTGTTTTTCTTCCTCTTTCCCTTACAAATATAGGCTCACAATAAGCTGTCAATGATTAGTGACAACTTGATAAGTGGTCTAGGCAGACTGTACCAGAGACCAAGGCCTTGAACTAACAGAATAATGTTGAGACAGTTGAATTTTACGTGCTAGTTGAGAGAGGTGTGAGTGAGGGAAGGAGAGGAAATGCCTGAACGTTCCAGATACCTGAAATTGTGCCATATATGGGTTACCTATTCCACATATCCTGGGTAAGGATGGTGTTCTCTAAGCCAAGACCAAACTTCCAAGCTCTATTTAGTGCACTTAATATTCTTTTATTTTATGACCATAGACTGCACACTCCTATCCACACGCATCTTACAAATACATACTATGAGTTGGGAAAAAAAGATCCAGAGGAGAAAATATGCCTGACTCCGAGCAGATGAGCTCCAAATCTAGAGAGAACTCTCTGAGAAGGCATGGTAGTTCAGTACACAAGGAATAACACTATAATTTGTATACATTGAAAAACAATATCCTGGAATCAGTGTGTAGAAATGGAAAAGATGCTTTTCTCTTTTGTTAGAAAGTGCCGTTGTCACTTTGAAAGAGTAGTATTGCCTTTATTAATCAGTTTATCACTAGTGACTCACCAAGTCCAGTTCAAGGTATAGTGTTTATGGGACTAAAAAGCTTCTGACTTTTTCTACTTTGCCGGTGTAGTTTCTTTCCATGGACTTTTCTCTTCTTGGTATTTCTCTTCTCACTTGTTCCAGGTGTCTGGATCATTTCTGACTTAGCACTCGATCTTTGGAGCATATCTATATCATCGCTCACATTCCCACTGTGACTCTAACACAATTACCCTTATTAGAAAGTACATTTCAAGGAAAACATGATTATGTAGTAATTGAACATTCCATCTTCTTTAGGAAGGAGGAGTACAGCTATAGTGTGCAGGGCACTATGCTTAGTATGAATCACTTTTACCTTTGGCACTGGTGGATTTTGTGACTAGACATCTTAGCATCAGAAGAGACAGATTGTCAGGCCCTACTCCCATCCAATTTAAATCCTAAATCCTGTTTTATGTCACTAAGATTTAAATTAGGACAGAATTTCCTTCCTCAGCACAAACAGTAGGTATACTCCTAGACTGAGCCAAAGAGCAGTAGATATAGTTGGCCTATGGAATACTAATCAGACATTATGCTGGAAAAGCAGTACTGGCCTGTGTCACATGACCCAGGTTTAGTTTAGTTCTGGACAAATCACACTATCTGGGCCACAGTTTCCACATCTATATAATGAAGTTGTAGGACTATATATGAGCATTCCAAAACTGTTCCTGATGAGGAGCTGTTCTTTTTAATTTTTCCCAAAGTTTGAAGAACTGTTCAATTCAACAAATAACTGAGCATCTCTCATTAGTCAGCTCTGCCATTATCTTTTGCAACTGAAGACAAGTCACTTCACTTCTTTCAATTTCAGTATCCCCCTCATCCATCTTTGTACCTGCTTCAGCATCTAGCCAAGCCTTTCACTGATGAGAAACTTGGGGATACAAGTTGCTGGCAGGAATGAAAGGCAGTTATGAGAGTGAAGCACAGATGGAAAATAAGAAAGGCAGCTGCCAACTAGATTTTTTTTCTTGGCAGAGAGCCCCCCCAGGAGAAGGCTGTAATTGCAATAATTCTGTTTTTACAATTGACCAGGTAAGGCTTTTAGAATCCCTGGTAGAGTGAAATTTAATAGTTGTTAGTCCTGTTTCTAACCCAGGCACTCCAAGCCTTACAAATCCATCCTTTTCTCCTGAGAAAGGAACAAACAAAGGCTTCAGTTATCCTGCCTATATGGTGGTACAGATAATGGTGGTAGTAGGATGACACAACTGGGACCCAACAGTGACATAATCTCAAAATGTGTCTTGGTTCATTCTTGGAGACAGTAGTTCTCAGGGTTCCAAGTGAGCTTGATTGCTTCATAATTGATCAACTGATTTGGAATCTTGTGGGTGTAAACATTTATTGCTTGAATACATAGAGGAACTGCCTGAGACTTACCATTTGATTTATTCAATAGATGTCAGAATTCTAGGGCTAATCATCTATATCTTCCTTGAAACATAATGCCTACATAAGCGTCTTGAGAAAGTCCCATTGAGGGAGCTCATGTCGCTTTAATTTAATCAAACATATCCTTTAAATCAGCAGGAAACATCCAGTATTATTTTTTTCTTCGACAAATTAGTAATATATATGTGTAAATGAAGAATTAAATTGTTTTTCTCTCCAGATGATGTACATTTCTGTGAGATGTTTCCTCCCAGGCTCTCATAAAGGCTCACATAAAGTCAGTCATAAAAAGCCTTATTCCAAACACCCCATTGCTTGCTCCTCCCTTCTGCAGTAGTTCTGGTCAAAGTTCATAAAGTATGAGTGACACAAATACCAGCCAGGAGGGGAAAATAACACCCAATACTGCTTCTCAGAAGGAGCAAAATTAATCACAGCTGATAATTGCATTTGCAAATGATGATAATACATCATATAATCTCATTAAATTTTGAAGCACTATGGCTTTTAGAAAGACAAAACAGCAAAAATCCACATTAGTAAAGATAAAAATCCCTTATGTGTATGAAATCTCAGAATAAATTTCTTTGAGTTGCTTTGCCTCTTATCCATACAAAGTGTAAGATGCCACAGCTATGAGAATCAGAAATCACTCCCTCTGGGGAAACTATCTCCCTACCCCTGCTCCTTACTTAAAAAGAATTATATTGTAATCCATGATTCTTGACAGAAATGACAGGTAACGTTGGTCTAGGAGACATAAGGCTGAGAAGGCTGAAAATTATCCCCTCTGTTTTCTAAGTACCTATAATATTAACAAAGCTAGCTGAGGAAGCACAGATGATTAGATGCTATTCTTTATGAAGAGTTCAAAGCATTATATGGAGGACTAAACCTTACAAAACTTGGAATTATATGGTGAACTAGAAAGGTGGAATTAGTGGGCCTTTAATGTAAGCAGAAGAGGAAGAAAGAGGAAAACAATTGTCTGAGACACACAAGAAGAAATATAAGCCAAAGAGAAAGAGTTGTTCACGGTAGGATCAGTAAAGTACAGCCCTGAATGCAACAGTGCTTCACAGACTTTAATGTGCATGCAAATCACATGGAGATCTTGTTCCAATGCACATTGTGACTGAAAAAGTCTGAGGTAGGCCTGAGAGTCTGCATTTCTCATGAGCTCCCAGGTGATGCTCTTGTTCTTGGCCCATGGACCATAGACATGGACACAGACAACCAAGTTGTTGAGTAGTCTGGAGTGTTACTGGTCAAACACACTTGCTGTTTCAGACCAACATCATTAAACCTTTATTAAGCATCTCCTTATATGAGGCATTATAGGAAGCTGCATGAAAGTAAATCTCTGCCCCTCTCCTAATTAATCTTGTAATCTAGTTGGAGACGCAATACTTAAAAGGGGTAGTTTTCTGCAAGGTCACAGAAATGATCCTTGATGCTGAGATCTCTTGATTTAACCTCTGTGCAGCATGGTGTTTAAATACTTTATTGGGGAATCCAAAGAGAGCATGGATTGGGGTAGAGGGAGGAAGGCTGAGGGAATGAGCATAGAACATACATGGAGGATTTAATTTCACAGTCTGAAGCTATTTCACAGGTGAAATTTTTCCATTAACATTGAGCAAAGCGTTCCCCCTCCCCTTCATTGAGGGGAGGGGGCATTTTAACCTTGAATCAAATGTGTGAATTGAATTTAGGTAATATCATCTCACATTCTGCAGATAAAACTTCACAACATATAAAGGAGGAGCATGGTGAACACCATTTTAAGACAATTGTAGTCATACCCTGGGTCTCAGTGTACCACAAGATCCTCATTAAAAATGGGTGGCAATAGGATTAAGGACCTCCTCAACATTTTCATCCTTCAATGAGTTTTAACATTACATGTAAGCATAATTTGATGAAAATCAAATTATATTCCTGAACCTTCAAAGGTACATGCTCTTCAATATTTTCATCTTTAGCATAATTTTCAATGTTAAGGATAGGTAGGATTCTAATAAAACTGAAATTATATTGCTGAACTCTGAGAGCAAGAAACCAATTTTTATCACACATCTGACCTGTTCTCATTTCCCTAACTGAATGCTTCCATACTTTGTAAGGACTCAATTTTGGGAATTTTTTAAAAGTCTTCATACTGCATTGTAAAATTCTTAAAAATAAGAAGTTTCTTCCATGTTTGTGACATCAGCCTCTTTTACTATGACTTCCAGATGTAGCTGCCAGCTTCAACCTCTCCCTGCCCAAGCACTTTATTTTTACCCACTCTATGTGGTGTTTATCCTGGTCATTCATCATTTGAAATCCAAGCCACTTTCCTTTTCTGATGACTTGGAGCATTAGAACCACCTCAACAGGAGCGATGTGTATACTTAAAACAGATATCAAGATATCCAACTGGAATAGTGAATGGGCGGCTCTTTCTGGTGATACGTAGATGATCTGGAGCTCTAAAAGTCTCTCATGTCTAGTGATTCTTCAAGCCCAGGAGAAAGAAATCTCAGGAATAAGAATTCTGATTTTTCTATTTTCATTAACCTCACATTTCTAAAACTTTCTTGAAATTTTGGAATAAAATTGAAGAAAAGTCTAGTGTTTCACACAATGAAGCTTTGAGACAGCTCAGCATCTTGGGTTTCTTCATCTTAACACAATATAATATACTGATGAAGAGTATTGCCTCTAGAGGCAGACCATTTGGAATTTGAATTCTGTCTCTGACACTGTGCAAACCTAAAAACTTATATAGTCTAGCCATGCCTCAATTTCCTCATCTATTGAGTATGATAATGATAATAATAATAATATAATAATGGTACCTACTCATACGGTTATAATGAGGATTAGATGAATTAATACCTATAAGGCTTTTAGAATAGTGTCTGGCACATAGTAAGCACTCAGTAAACATTAACTACTTTAACGTCAATTATTATTTCTCATGTGTTTTTTTATAACTGAAGACATTTATTTTGTTATTTTATTTATTTATTTTTTTGAGGAAGATCAGCCCTGAGCTAACATCTGCTGCTGCCAATCCTCCTCTTTTTTGCTGAGGAAGACTGGCCCTGAGCTAACATCCGTGCCCATCTTCCTCTACTTTATACATGGGACACCTACCACAGCATGGCTTGCCAAGCAATGCCATGTCCACACCCGGGATCTGAACTGGTAAACCCCAGGCCGCCAAAGCAGAACATGCGAACTTAACTGCTGCACCACCAGGCCGGCCTTATTTCTCTTCTTAAAAGAGAGGAGAAATGACTTCTGCAAGTATCAATGTCAGTGTATTAGGATGAAGGGAAGAGAATGGGGGATCCATAGATAGAGGGAAAAATAATATGAGTAACATGTGTGGATGGACAGATGACTAAAGGAGAGATGCAGAATCACGTATGGAAGATACGATAAAGAACGGCTTTCTCCACCCTTAACAAGTGACTCAGTTACAGACTGACAGCAGTAATCAAAACCTACTCTAGAAAACTTGAAATATGAAGGAGAAAGTTATGGAAAGATACACAGAGGATAAAAAAGCAATTATCTTTCTTTAAATCTCTAGTGTATGTGTGTGTCAGAGAAATAGAGAGAGACAGAGACAGAGAGAGAGAGACAGAGAGACAGAGAGATAGAGAGGAGAACCTAAACAGGATGTGGAAAACTGCTAAGCACTAAAAGTTAGGACTTTGCTGTGTTCACCTATAAAACCAAATCTGTAAGTGGAGGATCCTAAACATTTGCTATTATAAGAAGCATCTGGAGCAAGGAGTAAATTTAGCATCTGTATTTTGGGTGATTATTAAGTACTCTAAACTTCTATCAAAATTATCGCCAACTCTTTGATGTCTCATTGATTTTAGAGGCCACATCAGATTTTACTCTCATTTTCATTGGAGGCTTATAGGAATGTAGAACAATGAAAATTAAATACCATGCTGAATGGTGATTTAAAAATAGCTGTGCATTATATATTTGGGAGAGACGGAAGGGGCAGGAATATAATTTAAGCATATCCTGGGTAATTTTCCTATTCCACAGTGATATAAAAGCAAATCTATCACATATAAATACCACCACAATGGTGAATAAAAAGAATATTTAGAAATCATAATGATCACGTCCTCTCATCCAGAGTAATACCATTGTCTTAACCTCATTTCTTTACCAATCAGCAACTCTGCGGGATATGAAAAATCTTAGAACTATCACATACCACCTCAAGAAAACATGATACATGAAATAATATTATGATGGTGTTTATAGAGCTAAGTCATCTGAAATTGTCTTTTAAAATATCACAGAACGTATTTTCCTTTAACTCATTCTTCCACCTTAAGAATACTCTGTTTTAAAAGGCCTTAATTCATAGAATCTTTTCAGAAGAATTTTCCTTTCCCTATAGTATTGATACATAACAACTTTGGTGTGTGTGGGTGTGTTACAGGAGTCGAGGTAATAGCTACTGAACATTCTTCACTCTAGCAGGAAAGTATTATAAATAAACAATACAAATGCCACCATTATGAAAATAAAGTTTAAGATTTTCTTTCCCAGAGAGTTCATGGACTATCTTTTACAAGAATTAAAACATTTAGTTCCGGTGACTTCAAAAAGGATTCCAAGACTTGATTCCCCAAATCAAGGAGAAATTTCAAAATATGTAAGGCACTTCCAGGTCACAGAAGGTGTTATTTAGGTGGAGTTCGTGTCTGTCTATCATTCAGAAAGCCAAAATTGTGAAATGGAGGGGCTTTTGAGGCATCTGATGTACGTTCACTCTTCTTTTCATTCTCTTCTTTTGTCAAGCTTATCTTTATTTTACACTCAAACTTGTTCTGTGATATTTTCCTGTATCCCTGTAAACCTGATGTTTTATTCCTTGAATAGACCTCCCTTTGTCCTGCCATGCTTTTTGCATATAGCAGTTCTGACACAGAAGGCCTCTTTAGCTCCTATTATTGTTATTGGTGGATGACAGGCAGAACCCTTAGGACCCTATTGAAGGACCTTTAACGCTTTGCATTTCTATTCTGTGCAGTTTCCTGCTTGCACTCATTCAATTTCACACAGCTCTTGCTGCAATCTTCCCAAATTCGTTCTGCAGAAACTCATCACTTTTATTTTTACCCCCTTTGCTTTCACTTTGGTCCCCATTACCAACCCAACCAGATTCTGATTTCCATTCACTTCAGGAGTACTCCCACTTTTCACATCATCTTTCATTCTTTTGGTATGCAAACCTAAGCCTATGAAATGCTTCTGCTTTCTCTCTCCTGAGTTTACCTACTGTGTAATAAGAAAGCTCTTTACCATGTCCTTGTCACATCGCTTGGTGTATCTATCTATTAAGATCTCATACTTAGAACTATCGTCTCTAAACTTTAAAAGATGCCCAATTTTCCCATGAAGTTCATTCTACTAAGAGTCAACACTCTCCAAATGCCTTTGTTTTGGTTTTCCCTTTTCAGAAGCAGTCATTTAACTGTTTTTGAGTCTGTTTGATTTAGGCTTTAACCAAGTTTCATCTTCGCTGTTCTGGTTAGAATGGTTTGTCTAGAAAGCCTCAGATGGAGACAAGCCTCTCATACCTTAATGATGAAACAGGTTGAGCCTCCTGAAGACCAGCTTTCTCATCTTAATCTGTAGTGAATGAAGTGAAAGAACTCAATTCCTTTGCAAATGACTACACTGAGCAACTATTGCAAAGGGCCTAAGGAGAATGACTGTCTGTGGAGTAAACCAGAGAGAGAGAGGATGTCCCAAATCCTGGAGACTAGATATACTTACCTGAGTAGTACAGGTATTCTGGGCAGATCACAGCAGATGGCAATGTTAGGAAGTCTAATCAGATAGACAATTGACATCAGGAAGACCCAATGTTAGGTAACAAATGACATGGCAACAGGTGGGTAGGGCCAATTTTTAGGGTAATTTGGGAGCTACAGGTTAGTTAGCAGCATCAAAGATGGCCAGATACAGGGTAAGGAGAGCAAGTGGTGAAGGACAAAAGGTGAAAACCTAGTTACTTAAACATGGGTCCCAGGCAAGGATTTGGTCACAAGGAAGAATTAAGAGTAGATGAAGACTGACCTGCTGCTGGGCTAAACGCTCCAATGGGTCTTTATATTTCCTCTGATTAGGGGCTAGATTGACCTTCAGATGCTGGAGCAATGCCGGGAATTAAAATGTCCCAGCTCTGGAGGCTGAAGGCAGGGAGGCAGAGAACCAGGCTTGTCATTATAGCTGGAGTTCCATACTGACAGATTTTTGTGGCTAATAACTATAATTTAATTACAATCAACCTGTAGCTCTTTAGACTTTGTATAGCACACTGGGACTAGTGTAATTGTTGTCAGCAACAGGCGCCATTTTAATGTAACCTTTAATACTTAGAGTTTTTAAAAATAGCAGCGATTAGACTTTCTTAAAAGCATTTTAAAAGCTTTCTTAATTCAAAGTTAATTTTATTTTATACTTAAGTAGATGTAGTTATTGATTAGGTGAGAGTGTTTCTTTAGAAAAGAGCCAGGTAATGAAGGAATTATCATACCATTTTTAAACATTAAAAAAATAAGAACATTTATACCAAGAATAAGGCTGGAGACTGATGATGGTATGAACAGTGTTTTTAGATTTGCAGAAAGTCTCAGGTAAGGACACTGACACCTATCATCTTCGCAGAGGGCAAAGACGACACAAACTCCCATTGCTACTCTTGAAAGATCTCCAGCTTATACTTATTTTTATACTCTCCCAAGTCTCCGAAATAACTCTATTTTCAGTTGAATTACTAACATCAAGTGATCAAAAAAATCTACAGTTTATAAATGGAAAGTTGATTTCTAATTGTAATTCCATAGTAATAATAGGTGTTCTTTTCCTGGAGCTTATGCTAGGTCAAGAAAATAATCTTCAGAGAGGAACTTTTAAGAAATACTAATAAGTACTTTGCTGAGAGAATGTATTCTATGTGAAAGGGGTAGCACAATAAAATACACCAATATGTGATGTGGTAGGAAGTGAATCTAGAAGTAAGAGGTTTTGAGAAGGAAATAAAAGAGGAAGAAGGAACTGAGGAAGGATGGAAGAGCCATAGAAGAACAGAGATGCTCAAAGGAATGAGAGATAGTAGAGAAATGTGGCCCACGTAGTGTGTGGAAAGGAAAAAGAAATGGTATGAGTGGGAGGGGTAATAATGTTGAAGTGGAAGATTAAATGGCAGAAAACTAAGTAGGAAATTGGAAACATCATGCACGAAATTAAATGTTTGCCTTGTACATGGGGAAAAATGTCATTTGGCATTATCACAATCATAGGCTAGAATGTATGCTAGAACTAAGGCAAGCTTAGGAAAATTTTTCAAGCCAGATTAAGTGAACATGAGGCAATATACACATTAAAAAAGTAAGCAACAAGTAGCTCTCTATGACCTTAGCTATAGAATTTACTAGGAACATCTTTTAGTTCCTTCTTTCAGCTCCAGAATGTTGTTGGAGAAAATTATACAACTGTGCAGACTGGTCTCACTTTAAAGATTTTATTTTTCCTTTTTCTCCCCAAAGCCGCCCGGTACATAGTTATGTATTTTTTTTTTTAGTTGTGGGTCCTTCTATTTGTGGCATGTTGGATGCCACCTTAGCACGGCCTGATGAGCAGTGCCATGTCTGCGCCCAGGATTCATACCGGTGAAACCCTGGGCCGCTGAAATGGAGTGTGCAGATTTAACCACTCAGCCACGGGGGCGGCCCCTGACTGGTCTCACTTTAAATGCATAGCCACAAATTTCAAATGGCACAGAACATTGCCCAGAGATGTTCCTACTTTCCCTAGTATGTTTACTTTTGCACTTTGAAAAAAATACTTCACACCTTTTCCACTCTCTTCAAACCCACTGCAACAGCTCATTTCGCTGTTCCTCATCTCTCCACACTCTTCTACCTCATGTGCACATAATCTCAGCAGATGATCCTGCCACACAGTCAGCCTTCTACTGCTACAATAGATGATTTGTCCCTATTTCTTTTAAAGAATTCCATCTAGTTTTCTCAAGACGTCGTGCCTGCAATTATCTCTTTTCTCCCCTGTGTTAGCAATCCTTCCCTCTTTATGGGATTATGCCCATCAACATTTAAAACACTATAGTATCACCTATTTTAATAAAACAAACACACAAGAAAATTTCCCCTTATTACCATATCCTTCTCCAGTTACTGTCCCATTTCTCTGCTCCCCCTGAGGGCAAATCTTGAAAGAGTTGGCATATTCACTGTCTCCAATTCCTCACTCACATTCTCCCCTCATCAGACCCCATTGTAGTTTCTGCCATCACCAAGGCTGCTTAAGTCAAGGTCACCAATGACCTCTACGTTACCAAATAGAATAATGACTTCTCTGTCTTCACTTCACTTGATTTCTTAACAGCACATAATGCAGTTGACCACTCCTTCCTTCCAGTATAGAATACTTTCTATAGCTGTCTTCTGTTACTATTTCTTTTTTTTCCTTCTAACTCACCAGATGTTCTTTCTTTATCACTTTTGCTGGATTCTCCTTTTTTGCTTAACCTCTTTATGATGTCATGCCCCAGGACTCTGTTCTTGACCTTCGTCTTTTTTCTATAGACGATCACTGAGTGATGACATCTGTTCTCACGGATGATATTTATACATGTTTATGCATCCTAAATTTATATCTCCAGCTCCAACCTCTCCCAATTCAGTTTTATATTCAGTTGCCTACTTAACCCATCAACTTGTATATCTAACACATCTCAAACTTAATATCTCCAACACAGAATGCTTGACTTCTACCACAGCCAGAAACTGCCTCTCCTCTCTATCTTACCTCATTAAATGGTACTACCATATATGCAATTGTGCAAGCTAAAATCCCAAGCCTCCATTTTTTGGAATCCTTTCCCCCTCTCACTATCTTAATCTAATCTATAAGAAAATAAAATCAACTCTATCTACCAGGAATGTCATAAATCTTACCCTTTCCTACTACCTCCACTGCTACCACCCTAGACCAGGCCATCATTATCTTTTTCTAATTATTGCAAGAATCCCTTAATTAATTGTCCTGCTTCCATTATTGCCTTTTTCCAATCCTTTCTCCATACAACAGCCACAGTGATTTTCAAAAAGCCAAAAATAGTATCATGTAACTTTTTTTCTTGAAACCTTCTAGGGCAGCGTTGCCCAATAGAAATATAATATGAGACACAAACGCAAGCCACATATCTAACTTTACATTTCCTAGCAGCTACATTTTTAAAAGTACAAACAGGTGAAATTAATATTAATAATATATTTTCTTTAACCCTACATATCTAAAATATTATTTCAACATGTAGTCCATATAAAATTATTAATGAGATAGTTCACATCATGTTTTCCATACTAAGTCTTAGAAATCCAATGTGTAATTTACTCTTAGTACATCTCAATTTGAACTAGTCACATTTTAAGCGCTCAATAGGCATACGTGAGTATTGCCTAACATATTGGGTGATGGTGAAGTTCTAGGGGATTGTTTTCACACTTACAGTAAAATCCAGAATCCTCAAGGTTCACAAAACCACACAGGAAACGACTCCTGTCTACCTCCTCTCTATCCACTCTCTCCCCTTGCCCACTATGATCCAGCCCTAGCGGTCTATCTGTCTCTCCAGCCACCTTTTTCCTTTCTGAGGTCTTTTACCCTTGATGTTATATCTTCCTGGGATGTGCCTTTCCCTATCCTCACTTGACTGGCTCCTTCTTATACATCATGTCTCAGCTTAAATGTCACCTCATATCTAATCAAAAGGAAACCTGCCAATCTATTTAATTTTCAATATTTATCAATAACTGATATTTCCTCACTTATTATTTTGTTGTTCTTCTCCTCCCACTAGATATAAGCTTCTTGATCACAAAGACATTGTCTGCCTTATTAGCTATTGCAGTCCTAGGGCCCAGAACAGTGTCTGGCACACAGTAGGCACCCAATAAATGTTTGTTTAATGATTGAATGAATACATTCCAGGCATGATAGTCTCTCTATATCCAACTCTTTGTTATCCACTTAAGAAATAAGTCAACCGGCTTTGGCATGACTACATGCTAGCATGTATGCTAGAATCAGAGAAGTCACTTAAAGAGAAAAATAGTAACCATTCTCAGTCTGCCCATGACTAATTTCCACTTATCTTGCAAGTTCCAGCTTAAATATTGCCTCCTCAGGGAAGCATTTCCTGATCGTATAGACTATTTCTCCACACTGTTTGTACCCATCTACCCAGTATATTCTCTTTTATATTACTCACCATGCCTTTCATTATTTGTTCCACACCTATGGACTATATGCTCCACGAGGGCAGGGTTTGTGTTGGTCTTTTTTTTATCTCCTTATCTAGTGCAGTGTCCAGTATGGAGCAAAAGTTCATTAAATGTTTGCTTGATTGAATTAAACTAAACAGGCTCACACTGGAATTGAGGCTAGTAAGTCTGAACCTCAATATATACTTGCTTATTGAGTGAATCTAAGTTCCAATGTGAAAGAAAATTGAACTTTCATGTTTGTGGAATGACTCTACGATAGGAGAAAAAATTTGAAGCATAAACTATGCATTGCTCTGGTAGTATAACCTCCTCTTCCTTTATTAACCTAAATTAAGATTCTGATATTCAGATATTTCATTTCAGAAAAATCTGAGAAGGTTCAAGTCACTAAAATAGCCATTTTTGTGAGTAGTTGGGGAGATACGTCTCTACTTAACTTAAAACAGTGCCTTGTTTGGAACTCCGCAGGTGGCTAGAGAAATGGTAAAATAGTGACACCCTTTCAGGAAGAGAGATAAGAGGGATAAAAGCCAGCTTATGGGTGGCAAAGAGGATAATCCTCTATCGCATGAAGGATTGATCTCTTTCAGTGTGAAAGGAGAGTAGCTCTGACAGCTGTCAAAACATAGAAAAGTAGCACTTTTTGCTTCTATCATAAAGATAAATTGGAGCAAGTGTCTTAGCTCTTGAGACTATTTGAACTCCATGGCCCAGGTGGCAGAAACTACAACTACAAGGCAACTTAATTCAGCCTGAGAGGGCTTTACTTACCTTTTTCTTGATTGTTAGCTGATTTATTAATTACAGTAAGCACTTTTTATGAAACCGACTAAGGTTTCTGAGTGTAGTATATTAACTCTAGGCATAGGTAGTGACAAGTAGGCCTTGCTCTCACTGGGATAAACCTGCACTATTTTCTTTTGATCAATAGGTCTTATTAATATGTGACTTTTAACGAACATTTATTGATTATCTGCTACGTGCTAGACACTTTTCTAGGCACTGAGGATACAGAAGCAAGCAAAACAGATAAAGCCCCAGCACTCAGACAGCTTATATTCTAGTGGACAGAGACAAACGAGTAACTAGATAAAGCAATAATTATGTAGCATAATATAAGGGCTATCAAGAAGAGTAAAGGCAAGAGGACAGAGAGTAATGATGAGGGCAGGGGTGATTATTGTAGATAAGGTGGTCAAGGAAGGCCTCCCCTAGGGAGGTGTCATTTGAGCAGAGACGTGAATACAATGGAGAAGCAAACAAAAGGAATAGCTGGGGCAGGGTGTTTTAGAGAGAGGAAACAGAAGCTTTTCTATTGAACTTCGCTCAAGGCTTAAATGCTTTATGACAATTTTCAGTAGCATTTTGGAGGTCTTCCAGCCTAGCTCTGTGGCCCTCTTCTGCTCCGGAAGTCTGAAATACCCAGACTTTTGCTGTCCCCCTCCAGACCAGGTGCCCAGAAGAAAGTCATCTGACATCCCAGCCACCTGACTGGGTCCTGCTCACTTTATCCTTGCCCTAGTATTTTAAGCACTGACATTACAGAAATGAAAATTCATGGGCCTTCCCTCAAGGAGATCACAGTCATTTCCTTGGAGATAGGCTTGGGTTCTCATACCCTTTTCTCAAGTTCTTTTGGCCAAAACTCTTAGAACCACCTGGCTAGGCATATTCCAGCAATTCAGCTGTGCATCTTCAAAGCCCCATTCCAGTCTCCTCAGAGTAGGGGCCCTTGATTCTGGATTCTTGGCCTGGTAACGGGTTGGATATGCTCTACCCATTTGGACTACGTGAAAGTTATTTTGAGGGTTAAATTTTGCTTGTTTGCATGTTTTACATTTTTATTGGGGTATAATTTCCAAGAAGTGAAATGTACAGATCTTAATTGTACCGTCCAATAAGCTTTTCTAAATGCATAAACCTGTGTGTCCCAAATCCCACTCAAGTTAAATGGTATTTTCATCACCCCAGAAAGTTCCTTTGTACTCTTTCTAGTCAGTCTCTCTCCAGAGGCAACCACTGTTCTGATTTTTTTTCACCTACAGCTTAGTTGTGTCTATGCTTGAACTTTATATAAATGGAATTATACAGTATGTACTCTCCTGTGCCTGGCTTCTTTCACTCATCATACGTCTGTGGAATTCATCCATGTTGCCTATATTAGCAATTGATCTCTTTTAACTGTTGAGTGATGTTCTATTGTATGACTATACCACAATCCATCTACTTATTGAGAGAAATTTGTATTGTTTCCAATTTTTGGCTATTATAAAGAAAATAGCTATGAACATCAGCGAAAAAGTCTTTCTGTTACTGTGTGTTTTCATTCCTCGGGGGTAATTACCTAAGAGTGGAAGATGGATCATAGGGTGTTAAGTGATTAAGAATCTTAATGTATTGGGCTGGCCCCGTGGCCAAGTGGTTAAGTTCGCGCGCTCCGCTGCAGGCGGCCCAGTGTTTCGTCGGTTCGAATCCTGGGCGCGGACATGGCACTGCTCGTCAGACCACGCTGAGGCAGCGTCCCACATGCCACAACTAGAGGAACCCACAACGAAGAATACACAACTATGTACCGGGGGGCTTTGGGGAGAAAAAGGAAAAAAAAAAAAAAGAAAAAAAAAGAATCTTAATGTATATAAAATTTTGACTCTGAGGCAAAACTACCTATTGGTAATGGTATGAACCCTCTTCTGGGTGCTGACAGTCTGACTCTGGCTGAAAGAATCGCTGTATTAAGACAGTATAGCATAGTGGCTATGAGTAAGGTTTCTGGACTCAGACTGCCTAAGTTCACATCTTGGCTCCATTACTTAAAAGTCGTGAGGCTTTGGGCATATTGTATAATGACCTTGGACCTTGGATTCCCTATATGTAAAATACACTTGTCTTATAGGTTTGCAGAGTGAAGAATAAATGAGATTCTTTAAAACTAGTCAGTACAGTGCCTAGGCACTTCCCAAAGTATCAATGAACGTTGACTTAGAGATTGACGGGACTTAAGTCCTATTTGCACTTCCCTGAATGCTTCAGTGAATATAACATCAAAATCAAAGGCAACCAGACACCAAAAAGTATACAATTAAGTCACCACAAAAGAGCAAACTCTGAGCTTAACAGGAAACAAAATTTAAGTTAAATGATTCCCCTGAAATAATAGTGTACAACTGAATATTGATTAGTTGTTCACCTTTACTCTTCAAACTTTGTCTTCAGCAACATCAAATTTCCTTGTTCAATAATATTGGTGTATGTACATAAGCCTAATATGTTTTCAGTTCCTTGAAAACAAATTGTTGACATTCACAGGGGGTGCCACTAATAACAGCTGAACTTGAAAAATATTAATAGGAGGAGAAATTCAGCAACATCATTAGAGACAATTAATGTCAGACTCATGCACAAAGATGCCTGAACTATAAGAAACACTTATAACTCGGCAATTATTAATTTGTATATGTTTTACTTGTCAATTTCAATAAAATCAATCTCCTGACTCTCTCTACAATGCTGCTGAATATAGTTTTGGTTGACTAGCATCAGGCAATGAAAAAACAAATGTGCAAATATCAGGGAAACTTTTCTCCCCTTTCAAGTGAGTCTGCTCAGTTTGCGATGTCAAGGTGCCCAGCTGTTTGATTTCATAACTGCAGCAAATGCCAGGGCCACAATTTTAAACAGATAACCATAACCTTTGATTTCACTTCCAAAGGAAACTGTAATCACTGATATAGCTTGGACTCTAACCCAAGAGAAACTGAAAATCTAAAATTAAGTTTTTCCAGTTCTTCTTCAAGCTAAATCATTGAACAATATATTTGCTTCAGCTTGGGGTGGCCCCGATGTTGGTATAAACTTCAATTCATTTCAAAGGGAAATTGAAGGGTTATTTGGATTGTGTGGTCTTTTCCATTTTTTAAATGGAAAGAACAGAATTTCAAACACTCGTATTGAATGGAAAAGGTCCAAAGAAAAACAACCAATTCCTGATCTTCCCTAATGACATTGTTGGTGATATGAGAAGTCAGGATTCTGCCTCTAACAAAGCCACAGGGCCATGTTGTAGGCTGAAGTTTTAGTGGATGTCATCGGCAAAAGGTAAGAAAATCGTCCCCTGCATCTTGGTAGCCCTCTAACTATATTATGCAGCTGTAATCTATGGATATGTTGGAAATCCGTATGCCCTTCAACCATTACATCCTGGCAAATGTCCTAACCTCATGTAAACTAAAAAGCATTCAAATTTCTGAAGGAAAAAAGAGCTCAAATTAAATAACTCTGCATTCAACAAATGCTTGTGCCAGTTTTATGGGCTTATTTAAGCTGTCAGTTATTAACTGAGTTAGGTGCACCCTTCTGTGTATCTCCCCTGTACTCCTTAACTCCCCCACTTACCTCTATTATAGTACTTATCACACAGCTGCCAGTTCAATTTTTTCTAAAATGCAAATCTGATTATGTCACTCCTTGCTTAGTATCCTTTAGTGGTTTCCTGCTGTTTCCAAGGTAACATCTAGACTCTACTTTGGCCTACAAAGGCCCTCCCTGATCTGGCCCTTGTTTATCTTTCTAGCATCATCTCCTGCTGTCTCTTCTTTTCCACTCCCAGTTTTTGCCAAACTGGCCTACCTACAGCTCCTCCAAGCAGCCACATTTGCTTCTTTCACTGCCTTGACATATACTTTTCTTGCTAATTTCAATGCCTTCCCCCCATCCTAGCCAATTCTCCTTATTTTTTTTCTGCTTTTTCTCCCCCAATCCCCCCAGTACGTAGTGGTATATTTTAGTTGTGGGTCCTTCTAGTTGTGGGAATTCTTCTTACTTTTAAAGATTCAACTCCAGTGACATTTTCTTTTAAGATCATTTTTGTTTTTGCTCACATAAGAACAACTCAAATTGACATTGCTCCATTGCTCTCCCTTAGCTCCTACTGAATAATATTATCGTAGCTCTTAATGCTTTCACAATTGCGGATTTTCTCAGTAGTCTCCCCAACTATACCGTAAGCTTGTGGTAGGCAGTGATACTATTTTGTAAATTTCTATATTCCTTAGAGCCTCTCTCAGTGCCTGGCTCAAAGTGGATGTTCGGTCAATGTTGGCTTTAACAATGTGACAAAGGGAAGGAAAAATGCTTGCAATTCCAATTGATGCATTCATCTTTTGAGTTCTTAATAGACATAGCTTTGACGTGTAAACCTTGAATGCAAACACAGCATGAACACTCTTGGCCTAATTCATTTTTATCTGTGACCCTCTCGACAGCCCTGCTGGTCTCCTGCCTGTTAGAAGGCAGTCCTCTGGCATTCTATCAAATCTTTTGAAAGGTTCTTTGGCCTTCTGTTCATGTTCTGGTTACCATTTCAATTGCCTATTGGGGCCTGATTCTAACACTCTGTCCTTCTGGCCACTACATGAGCATCTCCTCTGAATCACCCTTTGACCAATTCAAGTAACTTGTCTAGTCCCTTGATCACTGCTCCCCAGCCAAGCGTAGCATGAACTCTTCTTTTGCCCAGGTTGCTTAATAACTCAAATGTACTAACATATTAACATTTTGTAAAAAACAAAACAGTGAGACATTGAATAGAGCCAAAAGTAATGTCTGGAGATATAAAACGGTCAAGGTCTTAGGGGCAGGGTTTATGAAAGCATATGAATAGCAAGCAGTCTCGCTTTTCATTTCTCCCCAGTAACAATATTTCCTTAACTCTATAGGGGAAAGTTCTGTCCTAACATTCCCTACCGGTAAACTGAATTTCAGGCCAATTCCCATGCATTCAGGTGTCCTATATCATTTTTTTCCCCCACCAGGCTTCAGTGGGGTTAATAAACCCAAATATTCCTACTAAAGTATTTCTTCTCTAATAGGCCCTAGACATCCTGTAGGGATAAGCCAGTATCCCTACGGTAATCACAATTGCAAAAAAAAAAAAAAAAAGATGTGTTTAAACAGTTTCAAGAGTAGGATGCATCTGGAATAGAACAGCTGCTGACCTTTAAACATAATTTTGTAACACAGGTCTTTCAACTACTACTGACCCCAAAGAATATCAAATAATATATTTGCCTTATTGGATAATAATTTGCAATATGCTTGAAAGGTCTTCTCTCTCTCTTGGGCCATTGATGTTTTCATGCTTTTGAAGAGTATTCGATACCTGTTATATTTTCATAATCTTCAAGTTGCCTTATATTCTTTCGAAAGATCCACTGAATCTCATGATTTTCTGTGGAGATTAGCACATTATTGATGCTTTTCCTTTCAGATGCTTTGTAAAGAAAAAGTAGAAGTATGGATGCAGAATTGTTTCAGTGTAATTTTGAAGTCCTTCATTATGTATCACAAAGAATGCTACCATTCTTAAAAACATACCCCTCCCACTCCATCTCATGGTGGGGAGGTGGGTAAGTAATTTATAAAATGTTATAGAGTTTTATTTGCATGACACAATTTAAGAAGAAGCTTCTAAATCTCTCATCAGCCAAGCAAAATCATAACACTTTCCTGTGCCTTTTAAACCCCACAAGGAAAGACATGACTGTAGAAGTGTACAGTGTTTGCTAATAAGTCCTCATACATGGAGAAATAATCAAAATTTCCTGTTATGACTGAAGAGAAATGCATTGGTCTTAGTTTGTCAACCAAGAATATAGATTTGGGTGATGTAGGAGGCAGAATTCAGTAAAGTTCATCCTTGACTTGGCACCAACACCTGAAGGGCTAGTGCAGAAAGCAATTGTGACTGAAAGACAGCACAGACAGTGGTCAAGAGCCATATTGTTTCTACCTTCTGCACAGAAAACAAGGAGTGATGAATTTACTACCTGAAACATGAACCAGAACAGGGAAACTCAAGCAATGCTCAGAGCGCTTTTAAAGGCAAAAGGACACAAGAAAATAGCAAAGTATGCCAGTGAATTCTAATAGCATAAATAATAAAATGAAAGAGACAAAGAAAAAACAACAAAGAGTAAAATGGTGCCATGACATCAGTTTAAATAACTAGTCTCAGATGATTCAGGAAATAGTTATAGACTAGGTTAAAACTGATTTTAGGGTTTACATCGGAAACCCAAACTAGAGAGAGGATATTTAGGCAGAGTTTCCAGCCAAGCAGAAATATAGCTTGCTGATGCAGGAAACAATTCTACGATGAGAGAATATGGTCATATGTCCATTACCCCAAACTTAAAATATCCCAAATATTGGCCAGTAAGAGACATTGTACAAGAGTAAATAACAGGCATAATACTTGTCCTATGAGAAGATATAGTTTAAGGGAGTAAAAGTTGCCAGGGATGCACATGAAGGAGACTCAGAAACCTGAGAAAATGTTTAATAAGAATTATCACTGACAATAATATGATTTTTTTACTCTCTTTCACATACTGCTTATTCCCAGCAGCAGGTGCAAACTATGCATTCTGCGTTGGTCTCCCAGTTATGATATTAGGTTGGACCATCCACACTCCCTCATCCAGTCCTCTTTGGGACTAAAAATGCAGATTTATAAGAAATATGGCCCATTCTATGGGACATTATAATGACGTTAGAGTATTGAATACCCAAAGTATATCAAGAAAGGCCAAACCCAATGCCTTATTTGCCACCAGGGCTCAAGATGTGCACCCCAGTATGCCTGCGATGAAAGTAATCACAAGCAAATGAAAGACTAAATACTATAGTCCTCCCTTGGTATCCATGGGAGATTGGTTCCAGGACCCCCACGGATACCAAAATCCCCACATGCTGAAGTCCCTTATATAAAATGGCATAGTATTTGCATATAACCTATGCACATCCTCCCTATACTTTTAATCATATCTAGATTAATTATACCTAATACAATGTAAATGCTATGCAAATCGTTGTTATACTGTATGTTTGACAGAATAATGACAAGAAAAAACGCCTATACGTATTCAGCAGACACAACCATGGCAGGCATTTCGATCTGTGGTTGATTGAATCCTTCGATGCAGAACCCACAGATACTGAGGGCTGACTATACATTTCTTATACACCACATTTCCAGAAGGTCACCAGGATTTTCTGAAGAAGGGTATATACAGTTTGTCCACCAACTGCTCACTGCATCACTGTGGCCAAGGCAAGTTATCCATAGTTGACACTTGCCTCTCCAGCCAGGTGGGTAAAGAAGAGCAATAAAATAATAAAATATAAGAAGCATAACTCACTTTATAAAAACTCACTTTGTGGCCAGCTCTGAATAAGCCTCTTTATTACCATAGGTGTAGTACAAATAGTGTCAGCAGTTCCCTTATCACCATGTAGTTTGTGTGTTTGTATATCAGGAAAGTACACATCCATACTCACTGGAAAATCGCATACCTAACTGAGGACAAAGGCAGCTTCCTTAATCAGTGAATTTAGTGGACACAGTTTTCAAAACAAAAATTATCAAAAGCACTTTAGTATGGGGGCTGGCCCCGTGGCCGAGTGGTTAAGTTCGCGCGCTCTGCTGCAGGCGGCCCAGTGTTTCGTCGGTTCGAATCCTGGGCGCGGAC
>NC_060276.1:39619050-39675783 GCF_021613505.1 Equus quagga
AACCCACAACAAAGAATACACAACTACGTACCGGCGGGCTTTGGGGAAAAAAAAAAAAAAAAAAAATTTAAAAAAAAAAAAAAAAAAAAAAAAAGCACTTTAGTATGTGTGGAGTGCATGTTTTTAAATTTAAAAAAATAGGCTTCAATAAAAGCACAACAAAAAGTAAAACAAAAATATTTCAAGCAGTAATATTGTCACAGTACCTTCTCAGATACTCAAGGCTTAACTAGAATGAGATTAGACATGGCGCTAACAAAAGATAGCAAAGCCTATATACTGGTACCTTTCTATCAATAAAGCTATAATAAAATGAGCTGTAGATTGTCTATGAATCCAATATTCGATGCATATAGAAATAAAATACTATATCCAGTTTTGTATGAACAATTACTATTAGGATGCATAGAAACTATGATGTCCCATAATTCATTTATAAAATTATGCATAACCAGGCATTAACTCCTAACTATAAATCACTCCCAATTTCTTGGTGTTTAGTGAGCAAGTAGAAAATTTAATCTTGGTCAATTAAGCTAACCTCTAAATTGCTACCTAAGCATGTTGGTGACAGCTGTCAATTCCAAAGCAGCTTATAAGAACTGAAAGATGACAAGAAAATGCTGAGTTGATACAACAGTGATGACAAAAATTTGCTAAGGCATGTATCCCTGTAGGAAATGTCTGTGCACCACAACAGATGGCCAGTGGTCAGGGAAAAACCATTAAAACCAGAAAAGTGGAAACTTTAACTCTTCATTCTGGGATACTGAAGATAAAATATATGAATCACCTTCCCAAACCTTTAAAAGCAGAGCTTGGTCTTAGAGCCTCATGGATGTTGACAAAGGTGTTGGTACTATGCCTTTGGTTGGCAAGATAAACTGAAGACTTTAGAAGGAAAAACACTGAAATTTTCCACTAACAGTCTACGAAATTTATCAGACACGCTTTACTGCGGGGGTTGTGTGATCATGCCTATTGCCCTGGGAGAGACACATCATGCAGGTAATGAATGATTCACTGAGAAACACACACGAAAGTCAGGTCCATTTGTATTTGCTGTCACAAAGCAGCTGAGGGCTGCTCTGTGTAATTCAGTGGGGGCCACCTCAGTCCCCAGGCACTCTGTTCCTGATGAAGCTACAATGTTCACCACCTCTGAGGGCAACATTTCTGAGCAGTAGGAAAGGAGGGAGTCAAAAATCTGAGACCACCAGTGATCTAGCCAACAAAATAGAGTGCCCAAAAAATTTCATTTAGGGCCTAATTTGATATAGGCCACAAAGCAAGAAAACCCCTCACTGATTAAGTAAGAAGTAACATTTCCATTGTTGGGAGTAGCATAGCTGTACTCATTATTATGGTCTCTACTCTGTTTTAATCCCCAATTGTTTCATTTTTCTGCATTACGCTCAATTTGTAAACTACCTCAAAGTCTTCTGAAAGAAATTAGGGTATAAATTCCAAATAAATAAATTACTGCCACTACCCTGTGTATTTCTCAGAAGCATATATCACCTTGAGCCGCATTCTCAACAAGCCTGTGCTATCCCTTGGCCTTTTCAGAAGCTGCATTGACTCACGTCCCTGGAGCACTATTTCCTGTGCTGAAAGGGTCATTCTCCTCCATAACCTTCACTGCTGAGTAAGATCTTTTCACACAGGCTGGGGCAATTGTGTGCTCATCGTCTAGAGAGTCAGTTCAGTCCATTTCAAAATGGAATGTGTTTTTTACCACCAAAATATGAAGAGAGAGGAATGCAGAGCAGACCACTATAGGGGGGAATATGGGTAATGTGGTCCCTATTCATGTAGTGCTGCTTTGCCAAGCAAAATGCATCATATTAACATTGTGCCTGTGAGGCAGACAGACACGGCACATGTATTTCATGCCATTTCTTAATGCTTTGTTGCAACTGTAAAATTCCCCACAGAGGAACTATAAGGAGAGTAAGTAGTGGCATATATATGGCACTTAAAAGAAATCATGGCAGGACCAAGAGACATTGAAGCATTTCCACACACAAAATCCTAGGAAATTTAATCAAGTTAAAGAATCAACTGATGAAACCATATTTTTTTAAATGCCTGTCAAAGGGTTGTTTTACTGAGTTGAGTGGCAAGTCTACCTAAATGCCTCATAGGCATGACTTTATTCTTCACCTCATTTTTCTTAGCAATGATTTTTGCGGAAATATATTATGCGCATCCTGATGCCAAGGCACCTAAACAGCCAATTATTTCACTCAGATAATCCAGCTAAACTAGTAATTAGTGGTAGGTAGAGGAAGCAGCTAGTTGATGCTATTTTCAATTTTTAACTAGTTGTTTTGCTTCTGTAGACATGGCGTGAAGCTCTTTCTAGCAGACAAATAATTGTATTCTCATAGAATGCGGACTTGAAACAAAGCTTAATCGAGCTATCAATTACTAACCATTATAGAGTTCAGAATAATAGCTATAGTTTATTGGATACTGTGTAGCAGACTCTGTGCTATAGAATTAACATGGTTTATCTCATTTAATCCTCCAAATAAGCCTTTAAAATGGCTATATTATCGCCCCCCAGTGGATAGACAGAGAAATAGGTTCAGAGAAGTGCCAAGTCCTGGGAGAGCAGGCACTTTGGTGAGGCACATCAGAATAAGAATCTAGAGACCAATGTAAGATCGTGTGTAACCAAGCCCTCAGTGCTACAGATACATTCAGAGAAGGAGAAGAACATGGAGATAAGCAGTCAGGAAAAGCTTGAGATTTGAACAGAGCCCTACTGGACAAATAGCAAGAAGGGAGGAAAATATTGTGAGCAAAGATGCCAAAGGCAAATGGGTGACATTGACTAACAGAAGATTAATGGATTGGTTTGATTTCATAAGACTGGCATAGGGAGTCTACTGCCAGCTCTTCATTTCCTTTTGCATATCACGACTTTCTAAGATAAAATGCCAACATTGAAATACAGGTACACACATTGAGGTAGTTTGTAAATGTGATGGAGAGCTGGATCTCAGGAAAAGACAAATATTTGATAGCTCCAAAGACATTCGTTAAAAGCTTCATTTATGCTGAGAAATGTTTTTTAAAGAAAAAAAAACATGCTGTATATTACCTGTCTTTTTACCACCAAGCCAAAAGCGCTTTCACTTTCCCGATTCTGACACTCTGCTAAATTCTGGGAAATCCATGAAGGGAGGATCATTCTGACGAGAGACAGTAATTACAAGCTGACGTCTGCGAGGACAGTTACAGGTTGCAGTAAAACACCTAGCCATCGTCAGCATGTATAATCTCGCGGCTGCCAGCCCTGCACTCATTCAACTTAGCTGTGAAACATCAATGAGGTCATTTTAATGTTTATAATGAAACATTTTTGACATAAGGGACTCTGCTATTTGATCACTAGTATCTGAAAACAGTCTATTCTAGAAGGAGATCAGCATGGATGCTTTAATAAATTTACAGATTTTGAAGCTGAAAGGTCATTTAATCCAATCTTCTGTAAACACAAAGAAAGAAAAAGTAGGCAAATATGATTTTCAATATGCTTCAATGAAGACAAATTTTCATCAATTTTTCCTTAACTACCACTTTTAATACTTTTTCATTATTTTTATTTCTATTACTTGCAGTCAATTTTAGTCACTCTCTTACTATTTAGTCCTTAACCGCAAGTTAAAAATAGTAAGACATCACTTTCATCTCTTCTCTCTGCTGCTGTCCAATAACAAAACAATAAACACACTTTCAAATGTATCTGTATTAAGGCACTATTTTACAACATATTTTCTATAATCTGAGAATATTTCTTTGACCTTAAGGTAGGGTGGAATTTCTAACCCATGATTAACATTATTTTCTACTCATACTTTTGAAACAATAATGTTATATTCCATCCTTCAAGGCCCACTTACACCATATGACCTGTTCTGATTACCCCAGTCTATTTGAAATTCTATGCTCCTATCATAGTTGTCTGTACTACCCAATGCAGTGGTTTTTATTCCATATTAATTACTGTCCCCAGACTTAGCCTGAAGGGAATGATTGAGCCTTATTCTACTTTTATAGCCCCCTCACATGGCATCCAGCAAGGTTGCAGATAGGAACAGTAAGTAACATAGCAGCCAGCAGGGAAGTTTGAGAGGGAGGGTAATGGAACTGTTGTGGGCCATATTTTCTCAAAAGTGCTTTTCATATTTTTTCCTAATTAAATGTTTTGAAAATCCCACATGTCTGATTAACTCTGTGCTCATAAATTATTCTGGAAGAGACTGAAAGTTCTTAGTCTGGACACTATAATTAGCCATGGCAGATTTTCTTCCATTGGCTTTATGTTTTTAAAATATAAACTAATTATCTCCCCCCTGCTTTCTTAAATTTATCCAAGGTCGAAATCAAATAAACATTACAACTGTCTAAAATAATAAAGGTAATAACAGCAATACCTGGTTCCTCTATCTGAGGGGCTAAAAGTTATTTCTAGATGTTTGCTTGTATACCTTTTATTATTGTGCCCCTAAAATGTAGGTTACTAAAAGACTAATTCAGCTGGCCCTTTGCCAAGGAAAATACCTGTAGAAAGACCAGAGGTTCCTAAAATTCTGTATCTCCTCTTGTTAATGTGATTTCACTTTAACTTTGAAAACAAGCAAAATTACTGTTTAGCTAGAATACTGTCAATAGAAAGTGAGCTTACTAACTTTGCACTCATTGGAATGAGGTTGCACTGAGGAATGAGATTACACTTAAGCAATGGTGTATGTATTGAAGTATAGTAGCCATTGGTAAGTGGGTGGTCAATGGCGAAAATAGTGCTTCACAGGGGGACAAAAACCATGGCCCATTTGTATTAGATGCTAGAATTGTGTCAGGAATAGAGAATGCTGTATACGTAGGATATTAGATACTGCAAATTACTTTTCCCCTCTAGAAAAGAAATCTGAGTATAGCAATAAACATATCAAATTCTGACTTGGAAACAATTATGAAATATACTCATGTATGGAGGGTCTGTTAAGCTACCCAGAAAGACTAGGATATAGCAAGACTCAATACTGTCACGCCTCCAACCAAGCCCAGATCTGATACAAAGCTTTTCAGAGAATGCGTAATGATTCAAAAGATCAGGAACTCTTAATTTCATAAGAAAATTCCAATCATAATTTCACCTTATCATGGGATATATAAAATAAATGATAAAGCATGCTTCAAGAAACAACTTAATGAGTTTCTCTACTATATATCACGCTGTTCCTGAAGAAAAGGGGGTGTGATGATGATGGACATGTTTCAGCCTCCTGAATATCTGAAATGCTGATTGTCAGCAAAAGCATATAAAAATCAGGAAACATAGAGGCTAGGGATGATAAAACAAGTGTCCCATGCACTTGTACAATTGATGCATCATGTGTAAAATGAAAACAAATAGTACTTTCCCTAGTGGGACATAGGAAAAATGACTCATGCTTAAAAGTACCACTTACAAGTTCAGTGGAACTGCTTTAAGAATTGAAAGATTTTATTAAAGGAAATACAACATAAAAACATTACCTAGGTATATCACAGTATACAGAGTTGATTTCTGTTTAGAAAATGCAATATATACTTAACTACTAAGGTCAATAGCTACTAAACAACAACAGAGTTTAGGCTAACAGACTAAAGAAACTTGTTGCTTCTATTTGCTTTTGGTTTCATGTTTACCTATTTAAATTTCCTATATATTGTAAACCGTCATTCAATTCAATTCAACCTAACAAATATTTATTGACCAATGATTATGCCTCATTGGCACTATGTTGCACACTGTAACGGGTTCAAAGATGAATATGGCATGGTTTTGCCTTTGAAAAACTCACAATCTAATGTGGGTTCTTGGGGTGGAGGCAGGAAGAAAATCGGAAAATTTCATAAATCACTACAACAGAGGGTATGGATGCTTTAAAAAATATATACAAAATGTTACGTGTGTGAAATGAAAACATAATCCCATGTGACTGAGCGGACTAGAAAAGACCAGGTGTAGAAAGTGATTTTTGAAATGGGACTTTCCTTGAGGGATTTTAAGGGGCAAAAACTGGAAATTGGGAGAAGGACTTCATAGGCAGAGGGCACGGAGCAAAAAAAATTACATTGGTCCAGCTTCCCCAGAGGGTAGGTTTGGTTTCAGGAGAAAATGGGAGAGACGGTTTGGGAAGGCAAGATGGAGTAATATCAGCCTGAGTCCTGAAAAATTTGGAAAATAACACTTAAGTAAAATTTCAAATGGCACCAAAGAAAACACAAAAAAAGTGAATCTTTCACCTTAGACCCACTACCCAAGAGTAACCATTTACTATTTTCAATAATTTCTTGTGCATCCTTGCAGATTTTCACATGTATATGTGTATATATACATACATATTTATACATGCATTATATATATACATATAGAGAGAGATTCATGTATACCCTTCTCTATTTCACAAATTGGGATATATTTTATACACTGTTCTGTATCTTGACTTTTTCTCTACTTAGCATATCTTGTAAATATTTTCCTATCAGCATATATCTACCTTATTCTTTTTACGGACTGTATAAAAGCACTCTGTGGATATGTCATATTTTATTTGATCAGACTCCTGTTAATGGACATTCAGGTTGTTTCCAGTCTTTTGTTTTTACAAACAATGCTGCAAAGAACACCCTTGAATATATGTCTGTACACCCATGCATACCTGTTGCAGGATTTCTCAACCTCAGCACTTTTGGTCAGATAATTCTTTGTTATAGGGTGTTTTTCTATACATTGTAGGATGTTTAATAATGTCCTTGCCTTCTGTCCATCTCCAGACATTCCCAAATGCTCCCATAGGAGCAAGTCACCCCAGATTGAGAACCACCAGTCTGTAGGACACATTTCTAGCTATGGATTTGCTTCTAACTATGTTATCTTTTCACTTGCCTATGCTGCATATTACCAAAATTTAATATTTACCACTCACGTTAATCTGCATTTACTCATGAGTGAAACTGAAGATTGTTTCCTATGTTTCTAAGCCATTAGCATTTCTCTTTAATTGAATTGCTTGTTATCTCTTTACTTTTGTATTGAAGAGTGATCTTGTAGTGATTTATAAGAATACAAATGATTAACCTTTTATCTGTCATATGTGTTGCAAAATATGTTCCAGCTTTTGCCTTTGATCACTGTATTTTTTCTGTGCAGAATTTTAAAATGTATATAGTGACATTTACTAATATTTACCACTAGAGTTCCCATATTTTGTGTCTTAGGTCTTTTATATTTCAAGACCCCTCCCCCTTTCAAGTCTAGTGTTTACTTTTAATACTTTTACAATTTCACTTATTTTCAAATCTATGATTTTACTAGAATTTTGGTATAAAGAATGAGATACGGAGTTATCTTTATTTACTTTCTTCTCCCTAAATGGATAGTCAGTTTCAATATAATTTTCTATTTTAATATGATTCTTTAATTATATGTTAGTGTTTGAGTCTATTTCTGGGTTAAAAAATCTATTTATTTGATATGTCTTCCTAGTCCTGTACCTTAATTACTGTAGTTTATAACATATATTATAAAGTTTATTCATTACTGCTACTTTTCATAATTTTCCCAGCTATCCTCACGTTTCTTTTCATATTTTGTATACAGTATTTTGGAACCATTATGATTAGTCCAAAGTTCCCCTGGTATTTTAGTTGGAATCATATTAACTTTTACCATCTTTTCAATATTCTCTTCCTATCCAAGAACAAGTTATCTCTTTCCATCTATTCATGTCCCTCAATAGAGTTTTTAAATTGTTCTTTGTATTGGTTCTATAAACTTCTGAATGATCAGAAGATATTAATTCTAGCTTTTAGCTGCTTTTATACAAGGAATCCATTACATATTTTATATATTTCTATAGATAAGTATTATGTAATTCCAACAATTTTCAGTTAGTACTCTTGGATTTTCCAGATACAACAATCATATCATTTGCAAATGATGATCATTGTCTCTTTTTTTCCAATTTTTAAATATTGTACATCTTTCTTTCATCTAATAGCATTAGTTGGTACATGTAGAACTCAGTCAAATAATAGTACTGATATTGACTACTTCCCAGCTTCAATGAGAATATTCTTACAGTTTCATAATTAACCATGATGCTGGTTTTCATATTGTTTTATGAACATATTTTATCATATAAGGAATTGTTCTGCTCTTCCACTAACTTTAACTGGAGGTCTAAAAATGGGCTGTAGTAGACTAAGCATGAAGCAGTATAGAAAACAGACTACAGCTAAAAAGGGTCTAGATCATTGCTTTTCAAAGTATGGTTTCCAGACCAGCAGCATCAGTATCATTTGAAACTTATTAGAAATACAAATTCTTGCTCCCTTCTCTCATCTAGTGGATGAGAAACTTTTGGGGAGAAGCTCAACAGTCAGTATTTTAGCCTGCCCTCCAGGTGATCTGATGCATACTAAAATTGGAGAACGGCTGACCTAGTGCAGCGGTTAGCAACTACAGCCCTCCAGCCAAATCTGGTTCCACTTCTTGTTTTTATGAATAAAGTTTTATTCAAACACAGCCACACTCATTCATTTATGTAAAGTCATACACCAGTTAACGGCGGGGACAGGTTCTGAGAAATATATCCTTAGGTCACTTCATCATTGTATGAACATCTCTGAGTGTGCTTGTACAAACCTAGATGGTATAGCTTACTACACACCTGGGCCATATGGTATTAATCTTAAGGGACCGCTATTGTATATGTGGTCTTTAGTGACGAAAATGTTGTTATGAGGTGAATGACTACATTGTCTGGTTGCTTTCGCACTATAATGGAAAAGTTGAGTAGTTGCAACAGACATTGCCTGGCCTGCAAAATATAAAATATTTACTATGTGGTCCTTTACAGAAAATGTTTGTCAATCCTGACCTAGAACAATGGTTCTCCATCTTTGCTGAATGTTAGATTCATGTGGGATGCTTTAAAAAATACTCATGCCAGAGTCCCATAACCTATCATTCAAACATAATCCTTAGGTTAGGATCTACACATGAAGTATTTTTCTTTAAAGGAACCCACTTGATTCTAAGGAAATCTAGTCTGCCATATTGTCCAAACTAACTAATATGCATGAATCATACCTGCCTGTCTTTGACATTGATTTAGGTAGAGAGATGATTAGAGATTTCTTTCTTCTTTTTTGGATACACAAGAAATTAATCCCTAGCACAATGTAGTACCATGACAAATGCAAATAAAACAATATAAAATGACAACTCAACTATTACATATATTTCTCAGGCACAGCCAAAGGAGATTTTTCTTCTCTGAAGCCTTTGTTTAGGAATTGGTTGAAATGAATGCATATAGATGATATTAGTTCTGTAAAGCAGTTATTGGGTAATTTTCAAATTGCCAACGTGAATTGATGAGGGAATTTTGAGTAATATGCACACACCATCAGATTTCATAGATCATCAAAAGTACCTCTGAACCTACCCTAGATCCATAAAGAGTAATATCTGATTGCATAATTATATACACACCCACACAAACACATGCACTTATACATTCTATCATTAAGTTACAGTATATGTGGAAAATGAATCCTTTGTACTTGAAATATACTTATCTTCATGTTTTATTTGCAAAGATACCCTTTGTTTATCTTTTAATCTTACAGAAATAAACCTCTTACAGCAGGATTGAGAGAAACTTGGTGTCAAAATATTAGAATGGAAGTGGAGGAAGCATGGAGGAGTCAAAAAAGAAGGCATTTTGTTTCTTTTCTGACCCAATTTAAACTCCAAACTTTAAATCGTCATCTATTTCAGGACTTATAGAGACTGGCCCAAGGAAGGTAAAGAACACTGCTGATATGTTATTTGGGTCCAGGGGCATGGAATCTATTTACTAGCCCTAAGGGCACAACAAGATCCAGAGGTGATTTCTAATTCAGGATGGCAGGTGAAGGCATTGACCCCATTAATGTCCATGAGAAACACCTATACGGCAGAATGTTTTCCATAAAGCCATATTGATGTGTGCAGGACATGCTCAGCATTCCTGAAGGAAACGATTTCTTGTTATGCAAATAACATTACTGTGTGAGATTACATAGGAATAATTAGATTTATAGTGAAATCTCGTGGTGGGAAGAGCAAATGCAAGTGCTAACTACTGCCTCAAGGATATTCAAATTTTTTTCTTAATCTAAATAATATGAAGACAATACATTTTTATAACTTTTCAAAAAGAAAGCCCAATATACACATAATAAAACCTAAAAAACTCTATCTATCTATAGCTCAGTTAAATCTGGATCTCATTTCTGAAGTACATGGCTACCATTAACAAAATACTACCAGATTCAGCAAACTATACACTGAGAGCCCAAGGGCTGTGGGTACCTTGATTTTGGTAGGCAGCCACATGTAATAAGAACTGGTTACTATTAGCACCTCTCCAGGATGAAGAAATCCAGGTAAGTAATGGTAACCATTAACTATGGCCAAAATAATGCCCGGCATTTGCAGGAACTCTTTACCAGATAGAGTAAATGCGATGGCCTCCCACTCTCCTATTTGGTAGAGGGAGCTTGTATCACCAGCCTCAGTGTCCAAATAGGAGACACAGAGGCCCAGAGAAGGTGGGTGAATAATGAAGCTGAGAGACGAAGATTGTAGAGTTACCCCATGATTGTGGAGAGAAGCAATAAAAAAACACAGTTATGGTCTTTAAAACAGCATCTTCCAATATCCCTAAACTAGGATGTTGACATGTCTTATCCCCGTAAAAGAAATAGCCTAATGACATAGCAAAAAGGAAATTTTCTCAGCCTCAGCCCTAAAGTGCCCTTCTCTTCCTTAGAGTAAATGCAAGTGAAGCATATAGCATGGGACCTGGTGTAGAGTAAGCCATGCACTAAGTGGCCTTGGTGGTGGTTGTCATTAGGAGCAACTGCTGATTTAGAGTTTCCTCCCTCCACACTTGTGGCAAATGACTTTTCCTCTTTCCAGCGCTTCCTCTTAAGACTTCCCATTTCTTCTTATAGAAAAGAAGTTGATAAACCTAAAATAATTACTACAATACCTTAGTCACTATGAAGAAGTCTACTTAGCCTCGCTGTATAAATGGTCTTCATCTTTAGGCACACATGGCAAAAATCTTGGCAAAATGTCAGCTTCCCAAGTGGATTTTCTTTCCTTAAAATTTTTTTGGGCCTACGCTAGGAGGCAGACTTAATCATGCCAATGGTTTTAGAACTCAATGGTCCAACAGGAGGAAACAAGGTGGCTGGGAATATTCCCGAAGCGAGTCAAACCACACCCTGCAGCTCTGAAGAGTGCCTTGGAAATATCTTGGCCCATGAAGCCTGAAACAGTTTCTGAACTGAAGCTGCCGTGAAAACCACAGTGACAGGAAACAACAAGAAACACAGTACACAGTAATCTTGCAAAGTCTGGAATTTCTGTTGGTAAGTTCCAGAGGCCAGCGGCATCTATACTCCACGACAGGTAGTCAAGTGTTAAGTACATAATAGGTATTCAATAATCACCTGCCAAATTCATTCATTCATTCATCCAGCAAATATTTACTAAGCATCTACCCTGGGCCAGGTACTGTGCTGGGAGCTTAAGAAAAAGTGCTGAATATAAGGCAGACAGGGCCTCTGCTCTTAAGTAGCTTACATTGCAGTGGGGGAGATCAGACAATAAGTGAGTAAACAGATTAGATAATCTGAGTTGATAATACATTTTACAGAAAAATAAAACAAAATAATGGGATTGAGAATTCCTGAAAGGATGTGATAAGGGGAGCTACTTTACATGAGTTGGTCAGGGAAGAATTCTCAGATGAGGTGACAATGGAGCTGAGACTGAAAGGAGACTTGAAAAACTATTACCGTTGGTAAGGGAAGCCAAATCGTGATAACAGTAGCACCCTCTAGCATCAGGACATGGCTGGCAGCAAAACAGACATCATTTCACAGGATGGATGGAGAAAAGAGATCTAGCAACTCAAGCAAAGCTGAAAGGAAACTTCAGATCTTTGGTCCAATAAGACACTGAAACTCAGGCAAAGGCTCAGTATCCAGAAGGTCAGCTCAAATCCCCAAATTTGATCAAAATCCAAGGCAGCAATATTTGACCTCAGGTTGCTTTTTTTTTCTTTATTTCTTTTTTCTTTCCCTTCCCTTCCCTTTTCTTTTTAATGACAACTCCCATTTATTAAGCATTGACTCTGTGTCAGACATTGTGCTAAATTTTTATACACTATCGCATTTAATCCTCAAAACAATCTGATGACATAAGTACTCATATTCCCTTTGTACACATATGGCAACTGTGATCCAAGTTCACACAGTTAGAAGGTGGTGGAGTTGAGATGTGAACACAGGCAGTCTAAGTCCAGAGCCCAATCTCTTAACCACTGTGCTTTTATATTTCTATCCCAAATGCTGCTACTTAGAGAAGCAACCCAATACACACATGGAGTCACGAACCTTGATTTTAGCTCTGGCTCAGTCATAAATTAGCCATTAGAGCCTGGGCACCTTGTCTACTCTCTTCCTGCTACACTTTCAATGGTTCTCAATTGTCTTTAGGATAAAATCAAAGCTCCTTAGTCCGGCCCCTATTCAATCCTAGTTAGTTCACTGTTCTTTTATTTTTTTCTACTCAGGCAGTTTGTTTTCTCATTTTTGAAACATACAATTCTTTTTTTTTTCTGAGCACTACAGGTTGGTACGTGGAGGGCCACTGTAGGCAGAAGGATGTGTCAAGTCCCCCATATTACTCTGATTATTACTACACTAAGTCACAGAGACTACAGTTCTCAAGATGCTTTTATAAACTTTTTCACACCTTCTCTGTTATCCAAAAATCAGTATTTTCTGTTATTGTAAAGCAACATCCTTCTATGCATTTTTCAAATGCAAAGCAATCAAAATATGAAGTGGTATCATTCTAATCCGTGTCTCCTTTTCAAAAATAAAGTTAGAAAAATAGGCAACTTGTCAGGGAAGAGCAAAGTCGTAAATGCACAAGATCCACTAGCTGTTGCTGCTGAGCTTTCAGGGTTTTTTTCTTTCTCCCATTCTGCTATCTGGTGTTGCTATGGGAATGCAATGCAAAATGTCACTCAGAGCTTGATTCAGTAAAATTGATGTGAATTCCAGGTGTGAATATAGCAGTATGTCATCTGTAATTTTTCTTACAAAACTGTAATTAGATACTTGGGGGAAGGAGGGGGGAGGTGGAATGTGAAGAGGAGTGAAATGGGGGGGGTTGTTAGAATGAGGGGGAAGATGGAGAGAGATTAACGTTACAGTTTTGATTCACATGTTGCAATTAGCCAGCACTCAAATTTCAAAGAAGTGAGCGGATAGCTACTTTTTCCCCTATTCCCCTTCCACATACACATACATACTCTCCTGAGTGCTGTGATTTTAAGGAAGACAGAAAAAGTGAAGGACTCTCAGGTACCCAAGGTTGCCAGGGTATCATGTTTCACAGTGGGGAGAGCACAGCATTTAGTCAGAGAATTGGGGGTCAAATTTTGGTTCTGTCACTTACTAGATGTGTAATCCTGGGCACGTCAGTTAACATTTCCATGTTTCCGTTTCCTCATCTTAAAACAGGGATGATCTTTCTTTATTATTCTTCTAAGTAACACCTTAGGTATTCTTTCTTTCCTCTTTTTCTCCAAGACCATCCCAGTCTTGTATCCTAAGTTAACCTAACAAGCTAGTTTGTAGGAAGGTGTAAATGGCTGCCCTTCTCAGATAATATCTGCCTTCTTAATGAAACCATGAAGGCTCTAACCCTTCTACTGACTTAATCATCAATCTTGTATTTATTAAGTGGTGCAGGTGCTCTGCAGGATAAAGAATAAATAAATATGTATATACCCTGTATGAGTTATATGACTAACGAGATCTAAAACAATAACAAGAAAAATAAACAAATTACAGGATATCTAAGTGTCAAATATTATGATACGGAGCTTAAGTACCATCTGAATCCCAAGGACAGGATGATGAGTTTGAGATGCAATACTTAGTGAAGGTCATGGAGATGGTGGCACATAAGGGAATCATGAAGGATAGGTTTGGATAGGCAGAAACAACAAAGGAAGGCATTCTTGTTGAGTAGAGCAGTAGAAGCAAAGGAAAGGCATAATATGGTTTTTTCCCACATTCTAGCAGGCCAGAGAGAATGAAATCTTAAGGCAGAGGAGTGGGGTGGGTACCAGCTACATCCATACATGTAATTAGCTATGCTTATGGGGCATGATCCCTAGGTGGTACCCTGAAATGCCAGAAAAAACCTCAAGAATGAGGCACTAAGTCAAACAAGACTACATCATATTGCAAAGGGGCCAACCTTCCTGGAAGCCTTAAAAAAAGTCTATTAAAACAAAGGTGCTTCCACTTTCATTTCTTTCAGTGCAAATCAATAACCCTAAGTAACTGTAGAAGGGAGTAGCAGCAAAATGGGTGACTCCACTTGAGAGCAAGATTGATTTCAGAAACTGCAAAGGACCACTGCAAGTCCCTGAGCACCAAGAATACATGCTGGTAGAAGGCCCACATACCAACTCTGCTTGTATGAAATGTAAATACTAGCTTAGACATGAGAACACATGGCAGCCCATTTCCAGATGGGGCAATGTAAGCTGTCAATAACAAAGGATAATACAAATAAGCTTCACTAGTCTGATGGACTCTTCTTAAAGCTCTTTCTCTAGCATGAGAGCAGTTAGGGTGTACATGCTTTTTTGGAATTTTTTTTAATAGACCAAGAGAAGACAGATGATTCTTCACCTGGTCAGAAAAGGTACCAGCAAAGCCCTTGTTATTGACTAGCAAACTAATTTGTCTTAAAATTTCCTACAGCTACAGACTGCCCCCACACATCCAGCATATCTCTACTGCCAATTCCAAGGAGATCCTATGAGAAGAAGAGAGACTCAATGCTTCTCATGGAGAACACCTCAGAGTACGCATCCTAGTGATGGTGGGTCAGTGACCAACAACTTTATTGGCGCCATTATATCCACGGGAAACTGGCTTTTAATCTCTCATGCTTGTTAGCTTGGAGTTTACCTGCAGGTTGCTAAGCCTGAGATATATTTCTTCTCTCTGATGCCTACAGCTCTGCAATATTAACCACCATATTAGGCCTCATCCTGGGGGGTTCATGAGAATGCTATAAACAATAACAATAAATAATCTCAATAATGCCTCAACACCTCTCCTAAGGGCGAGCCCAAGGCATGTGCCAGCATTCACTTATTAATCTGTACTGAATACAGCATTCCAGAGTGGTAGGAAGCTGTTAGTAGGGTCTTCTTATCTGGTGGCAGCAATAAATCCTCCTAATCCAGTACTCTATCTGCCCTGCCTCTGTAGCCAAGTTTGCAAAACAGCCCACATGAGACATCTTAAAAAGAATTCCTATGTGACAGACATGAATTACCTAAGCAGCAACACAGAAATGACTATGCCTAGGCCTCAGGGAATTTCACACTTCGCCTTCCATTCTCAAGAACCAGGGCCATCTCAATTTCTAGCCAGTTCAACCTGGTGGTCAGGCTCGATGACAAACTCTGGGGGTCTGGGGCCTAGAACAAATCACATTGCTCCTTTTCTGTCCACTTTCCTAACTCCCACCAACCACGGACCATATAACTTAGTAAAATTAGGTTAAAATAGATACCAAAGACCAAAATTGGCTACATAATTTGTGGAACCTGGTACAAAGTCAAAATGCATGATCCCTTGTTCAAAAGTTATTAAGAATTTCAAGAAAGCAACAGCAGAGCAGTAAACACAGCAACTGCATGAGTCAACGTTCATGATGCCAGCCCTACCAAGGATGTTCCTAAAGAAATACATTTCCTTTGGAGCCTAATTAAGGCAGGACATTTTCAAAAGCAACTTTAGCAAGAGGAAACTAAATAAAATAATTACACTAATAAAAATAGTATAAAGTCAAGTTTTAGACTATAAAAATCTCAAATAAAAGCAACTGAGATGTTTCCTTGGATCTTGAAGCTCCTCAAGCTCTCTTCAGATGATTGTCTTAGTTCAGGCTGCTATAACAAAGTACTATAGACCTAGTGGCTTGTAAACAACAGCAGTTTATTTATCACAGTTCTGGAGGTTGGAAGTTTGAAGTCAGAGAGCCAGCACAGTTGGGTTCTGGTGAGAATCCCCTTCCAGGTTGTAGACTGCCTCTTCTTACTGTATCCTCACTGGGTGGAAAGAGGATGAGAGAGCTCTCTAGGTTCCCTTTTATTAGGGTGCTAATTCCACTCATGAGGGCTCCACCCTCATGAAGCAATTACCTCCCAAGGTCCCACCTCCTAATACCATCATATTGGGGCTTGGGATTTCAACATGTGGATTTTGGGGGGACACAAACATTCAGTCCACAGCAATGAACAAATTCTGATTTGATGGGATGGGTTCATAGAAGCAGTATCTGCTTCCCTCCCTCCATATCCCAGCTCCTCTCTCAGTCTTATGGCTCCTAGGTGTCATCCTGCCTAGATAGTTCCTCAGAACTGGTCTCCCTGACCACTTGGTCCCATCCAAAGACAAAGGGTAATTCTCCTGCAAAGCTTTCTGAAGCATGTTCCTCCTGTACTCCCAGGGACTTTGCACTCAGAAGCAATTCCTGACCTGAATTCTTTCATAGCTCACTGACTAACTATAGGGCACTGGTAATTGATGCCTTTGAAGCCTCTACTCTTTAACTTACACCTTTCTGGGGCTTGTACTGTTAGCTCCACTCACTTCACTCAAGGGAAACCCCTCTGGCTACACCCCAGGTAACAGTCCACCTTTCACTGCTCTCATATCTTAACTCAGCAGCAGCAAACATACATGCAAGAATAGGAAATGATTTCCCTTTAGAGCTTCAGGGATTTTTAAGCTCCTTCTGGCTAAGCCACATCCTCCCACATCAGCTGGCTTTCTGACTCATCCAGTAGCATGAGGGCCATTTAGAGAAAGATACCTGAAGCAATCAAGAGATTTGTACTTCTTAAAGATTATCTGGTACAATGGTTTATATATTTTTTTTTAAGTTATGGACCTCCTTGGTCAAATGACATCATATGTGGGGATGAAAACATGAAAGCAGAGAAAAGCTGAGCTTCTCTTGCTGAAAACAAGAGACTAGGGGTGGGGGGTGGTATGTGAGTGGCAAACACTTGGCCACCAGAATTCCTAATGGTGTCTGTATGGGCTGCCTATATCTATGAAGAAAGCCACAGCTGAACCTTCTCATTTTTACAGATGGTGAAACTGAGTCTCAGAGAAGGGAAGTGGATTGCTTAGGGTTAGTGTAGGTCAGTAGAGTCTCAGGACTATTAGAACCCATATCTCCTTCCACAATCAGTATATTCCAGGGACGGCTTTTATCTGCCACGTCAGCCAGAGAAGGGTGTGAAGGAAACGCAGTACTCACTCCTCTATGCCCTTTCCTTGTCCCACAACAGGACAGACTTACAGAAAGGCAATTTACCATGCTTTCTGCTTGTGGAGCAAAGAAAAAAGTACTGATCCCCAACTCTTTTTGTATATACTTCCTTTCATCCCAGAATCACTTTAAGTAAGTTCCAAAACAAATACTGCTGGATTTCACAGTGTTCCCCCACCAAATACACTTGTTTTTAAAATTACTTTCTTGCTCTCTGGTAGTTTTTCACTAATATTGAAAACTGACTCCTACTGACAATGCATTGCTTGGCACAGAAGACTCTCAATGAATGTACTATAGAAGTGGCTAAGACTGAATTTAACTCCTTACATTTCCCGCTGCGAGACAAGCTTCTGAAGTCAAATGGAAGAAGGGTAAAGGCATTGTGTTGGGCCCAAGAATGTCAGAGAATTCTTAGAGAAGATGCCTAAAAGAGCTCGTGAGTGATGAGTAAGCATTAGCCCTTTTAGAAGGGTTACAGAGCATGCAGAGTTTAGCACTAAGCTGAAACGACTCCATTATCTGGGGGGAATGTGATGAGTAACAAGTACTCCAGCTTAGAGAGGAACTAGCTGCATATAAAGCATGTGAACCAAGAAGAGACTGTCCCACACCAAAATCCCAAGAATGTGTCCAAATGACTTTGAGGCATATTTCAGCTGTGGTGAGAATTACAGGCAAATGATAGAGGCCGACTATTCTCTCCTCTGCCTCTGTCAACTCCAAGCTACAGTGTAGGTGAGGCTCTGATGATGTCTACATGTTCCAAGGCTAGATTAGGCCCTCTCTTATACTCCCATAACCTTGGTGATTTTTCTTTCATAACAGTCATAATACCTGTAACTACTTGTGCAATATCTGTATTGTCTGCCAACCTGGAAACTCCAAGAGGACAAGAACTGTGTTTCTCCTATGTATCACTATATTTCCAGCACATAGCACCGAGCAGGCCTTCAAGAAATACATGTTGAATTGAATTGATTCCACACTTCAAAGCATCCATGGTTTTGTGGGGCATGATGGCAAGAAGGGAAAAATTACTTCTCCATGCTGTTGATTTATGTTTTAAAGACTTATTACTATTAATGATCGAAAATCACTGTGGTTTTCCTCTTCTCTAGAGTCAGTGTCTGCTCTGTGAAACATATGCTTATCTATGGAGTGCTTTAGAGGTAACACTTTTTTTCTTTGAATCCATTTTATACACGCAGCATTTTTAAAATAGTTTCCTAGCTGAATTAATTCAGTTGGACCTCTTGGCCCAGGATGGAGCAGAAGAATATCCCAATAACACTGTCTTCAGTGTAACTGCCCCTGGACACCTTTTGATTTCCACAGCCTAATTTTGCCAGTTTGGAACACAGCCTAACTCCCATTCACCTCACTCTTGCTCAACTCACTGTCCAAGAGCAACAGTCATTCTACAGAAAGTGCAAAGAAGAGAAATATAGAGAGGGAAAAGGAAATGAGATTATGAGTTGTGCTAAGAAAACATACATTAGATGTGCTACTGTCCAGGTTGGCATGCTTGGCTGTCGATTGGGGTGATTGCATCTATGATTCACATCAACAGCAACATCAGAAACATGTTAGAACACATACTATGGCTGCAGTTTATGGGAGAAAAATAAACATTTATTCTCATAGTGATGAATACCTCTGTTCCATTTAGGAACTTAACCCTATTTTCTTGATTTGTTGTTCATCTTATACTAAACCACTTGGCTTGGCTTCAGGATATCATGACAGAGAGGCCAAATAAAGTTCCCTAACCTTCTTTCTGAGCCTGGATATATGAATTCCTTAGAATAGAGAAAATAAAACAATTATGTAACTCACTTTTTTTCTGGAATGTTTTGTTAAGGATTTTGTCATTAAAGAGGATGACAAAATATGATATATAAACATAGATATTATAATATAATATGTGAAATGCATATCTCAGAACTTATCTATTCTAGTGTATGCTTTTATACCAGTTCACAAAGGCTTCTCCAACTTGGTTATCTCCTCTTCCTCTGGGCTCCCACAGCACCTGTGTTTTCCTCTATAAGAGCATTTATTACATTGTACTATAAATGCCTGTTGACTTGTTAATCTCCTCAACTAGACAATAAGATCCTTGAAAACAGGGCCAAGACTTCCTCATCTTTGTAACCTCTCAGCCACACACAGAGTAAATAACTAAAGTGACCTTTCATGGTAGTAGCTGTGGGAAGTAAGCACATATTCCTATAATATTGGAGTTGTTGAAGACATCTTTTTAACTCTTCTTTTGCAATCGCCTTCAGAATCCATTTACAAGCCACCCAAGAGGAGCAGTTGCATTACTTATAATCACACCTAAAACACTATCTTGGAATGACAACTTGCTAAAGGATACATCAAAATATAGTTCATATTTAAATATTACTGGATGTAAATGAATCGCTTCTTCTGATTCAGAAGAACCTTCCTGAAACTTGACAGTCAACATTGTGAGCTCTGATCAGAACTTGGCAAGTATGGATTGCTAGTTGACAGAAAGCTCTTTCTGAACAAAATGCTAAGTTAATTGGAAAACTGAATTTTGTACATTGGGCATAAGAAGGATTTCGCATCATTCTAACGATACTCCTGTAGCTCCATCAGCTGATGAATGCAGGAGGGGAGTAGATGTGGTGGAAAACACCTATCATTTACTCATCTACATCTACCACATAATCTACTATATACATTACCTTTAACTCACGAATGGTCAAGGTCTATGGCACATCCCGAAAGTTCTTCCCTACTGACAATTTAATACATAACTCTCAATGAGATAATTACAACATTATTTTGTATGTTGATGTCTCATTTGTTAAAATAAATGCACTCTTTGCATGAAAATAAATCATGTTGTGTTCTTGTGACTTATACATTTGACTGTATCCTGGAGGGCTCACTCTTTTAACTATAAAGCAATCTAAGAGATTGACCAATAACCCTGTAGATGGTTAAGGCATGCTCTTTGGCCTCCTACAAGTTTTTCACGTGAAGCTTCTAAGCGAGCAAAAACATACCTATTTTCCAAAATGTCAATTTTACTTTAAAATGAGTCGCTTTAGAGCAAAGCAAACTTTGCTTTGCTTAAATGTTGATCTCATTCTAAACTATTAAGGATCTAATGAGTTTCCCCAAAATTCATTTTATAGCTAGCACACTTTGTACTGTAAAACCATAGCCAACTTGTGCCCCACCAGGAATTTTATATGAAGGTTTGAGGACTCATACTTTCTTCAACATTTACACACAGAGAGCTCATTCAGCATTGCTTGTATAGTGCGTATTTCCTATAATACGTGCAATATAGATGACTAAATAATGTGGCTGATCGGCATGTGTTATTTGTCAAGCCAGCTGCATTGCAGTCATGTTTCAATATATACTCTGCTTATAGTTTACTCTAAGCTGAACACTGGATAGTATCTTATTTATCTTTGTACAACCAACATACAGAGTCTGGCACATAGTTTGTATTAGCAGTTACCATTTACCAAGTGCTTACTATAGCCAGGCACACATACATATTTTCCTGTTGAATCCTCACTACACCCTTGCAAAATAGATAGAAGAGCCCAACTGTACACTTGAAGAAACTACAAACTAATGCAATTAGCAGTTGAGTAACTCACTCAAAGTCAGACAGTAAATTGATACAGGAAACAAAACTGAGGTCATTTGATTGCAAAGCCCATGCTGTTAAACACCATGGTAGAGCACTCAAGGTAAATGTTTGTTGAACTGAACTCTTAAGCTGAACATCAAAAATCTGAAGTCACTTTCATGAATTAGGTTTTATTTAGAATTTTCCAGTAGGAGGCAAAACTGTGTTACTTTCGTTCCTTTTTGGTAACTTCAACTCAGACAGTTGAATATAAATGGCTCTCTATTCATCTTAAGTGAGTTGTGCTTTTCTATTTTAAGAATCAAAAGTGGGACCAGCCCTGTGGCCTAGTGGTTAAGTTTGGCACACTTCGCTTCAACAGACCAGGTTCAGTTCCCAGGCGTGGATCTATACCACTTGTCAGCGGCCATGCTATGTCAGTGACCCACATACAAAATAGAGGAAGGTTGGCACAGATGTTAGCTCAGGGTGAATCTTCCTCAAGCAAAAAGAGGAAGAGTGGCAATAGACGTCAGCTCAGGGCGAATCTTCCTCACCAAAAAAATTAATAAATAATAAAAGAAAAAGAAAAAAACTAGAATGTCAAAACTTTAGATCTTATATTACCTAACAATTTGGTTTAGTTATTTTATCACCTATGTATTTCTTTTTAGTAATGAGGTTTTTTTTTTTACATTTTTCATGTTATTTGACTTTCACAAATAGGTATCTCCTGATCTCCAGATCTGGAATTATAGCAAATGCTGTGTAATTATATATCATGCATTTTAATTTAGTTAAAAATAGTAAAATCAGCATGCACCTTACTATTAAGCCATATTTACACATCTTTTAAAAAGCCCAGAGAAAAAGAACTACTCTGTATGATCCCAAAATAGAAAAAACAAATATTTACCGTTTGATTCTAGAATAAGGTGAAAAAAGAGAAAGTAAATTGTATGAAGGTCAAAAACAGTCTATACAGATTGGAGCACACTACCACTCACATATGAATAACAGTGAATTAAATCAAGGCAAGACATGTTACAAACAAATATTCATTGCAATAATGAATGAACTGGCTAATTGTCTTTCCTCCTCAAGACATTAACAAATGTTTCTCTTTAGTATTCATATACACTATACATTTCACTTTGGGAGTTTAGAAAAGAAGACATACATGAATTTGTTGAAATTAACTTGTACCTATGTAGAAAGACACACATTCCCCTAAGATTCTTATTTCCAAGGAGGTCCTTGAGCCCTGTATATTGTATATCTGATTCCAATTAGCAGTAGATAATGATCTGATTCTTTGGCATGTTGGGCAAAGTGATGGATTTCGTAATTCAGACATTTTTCTTAGTTATGAGTCTATATTACATATCTTATGAGATCTTTGCAAAAAGGTAGGGTTCAGTTAGACAATGGGCTTGCCCACGTAGCAGAGACATTAGTTTTTGGATATTTTAGACATTTGGGAAGGTTAGCACTCTCAAATTATTGGGACATTGTTATTTTAAATAGGAATAATTATTATATTTATTAGTTCTCATGTTTTCCTTTAAAATTTTATTTCCTCATTTTTCTTTCCCCACTATTATAATATTCATCCTTCCTTATTTAGTAATCTTAATTACCTTATAGCACATCCAAGAGAACTAACATTTGTTAAGCACCTACTATATGACAGTCACTTATAAAATAGAAATCAAAATTATGAGAATAAAAATTAGAATATAAAATTAATTCTCACAACCTCACTTTACAGTCAGGACAGAAGCAGCTGGAGGAGCAAGACGAGGAAGAGAACAGAGATTTATGCTGGCCACTATGCTAAGCACTTTTTAAATTATTTACCTAATCCACACAACCTTGTGAAGCAGGTCTTATCACCATTTTGTAGATGACAGAAATAAAGCTCAGTGACACTGACTTTTCTAAAGCCAAAAACCTAGTTAGTGATTGAGACAGGATTTGAATACAGGTCTATATGACACCAAAATCTGTGCTCTATCCAGCACACATTAATGTCTCCTTCTGTAAGACACGTACAGCAGAAGAATATTTCTCTGAATTCTTAGATTAAAAATCCCCGAGGCACAGAGAGATTAAATAATTAGCCTGAGATCACATAATAAGTTGATGAAATAGCTGGAACTAAGACCTGGGAAAATGAATCCTAAAGTAGTGCTTCCCACTGGATATCATATAACCTATAGACAATATGTGCCAGTTCTAAGGAGGCAGCACAGACCTCATCAATTAAATGTAAAATTTAGACTAATAAGACTCTGAGGTTGACAACTTAAATATAAGAGTCATTTAAATCCCAAAACCTGAAATTAAAGTTCTCATAGCAGGATTAATTTGTGCTAATTGTGCACATACATTATTTTGCTTTCTTTGCTAAGCTGTAAACCACCTGCTTTTAGAGACAAGTTAATGCTGATAAGGGAACAAAGCCTTGCAAACTTACAAAAACCACACTCAGGGTGAAATATGAGTGATAATTAAATATTATCGTAATACAAACTTTCATACAAAATGTCCTTGATTTTACTTTTGAAGCTGTATAAGAGAAATGTTTAGAAAAGAAAGAGAAAATCCAGAAATTAAGGCCTTTGCCAACTTTCCTATAAAGAAAGCATAAAAATTAGAAATATTTTTAGTAACTGATAGAGATTACAATTTAACATTTAATTTGAGTTGGAGATGGCTGTGGGTGGAGAAAGCATTTGGTTAAAGAATGGCTGCTTTGTGAATGTTATAAATTGTACATGTTGGTCGAGTCAGATAACATGCGTCATTTATCCTATGAAAGGAAGTGTTATGTTTGTTTTGGAAAATCCACACTAGTCACTTCCAAACATGATGAACCATTTTTAGGGTCATTAAAAATAATAGAGATTATATGCTGACATAATATCATTCGTTCATTGAACAAATATTTATCGAGTGCTAACCATAGTTTCTGGCTCTGTGGATACATAAAGAGAACAAAAAGGCAAAAACCTCTGCCCTCATGGGGGGACATTGAAACATTAACATGAGAAGTAAGAAAATTTTATAGTATGTTATATGGTGGTAAGTATTATGAAAAAAATAGAGTAGGCTTGGGATCAATGGTGCTGGGTGTTTGCAATTTTAAGTGGTGTGGTTGGTGTGGCCCTCACTGAAGAAGGAAGATGACATGTGAACTAAGAATTGAAGGAAGAAGGGAACCCAAGCACGTGGATATCAGGGCAAGAACATTCCAGGTAGAGAGAACAGCTAGTGCAAGGCGCTAAGGAAGGCAGCATAACTGAAGTATGAGAGAAGGAATTCAATCAAGGTGACTCAAAGGTTTTAACCTGAGAAACAGGAAAGATGGATTAGCCATTAACTGAAAAGTGAAGACTGGATGGACCAGGATTTATAAAGAAGATCAGCTTAGTTGGGGACATGCTAAATGTGAGATATCCATTAGATATCCAAATGGACATGATGAGTAGGCAAGTTGGCTATACAAGTCTGAAGTTCAAGGAAGAAGTCTGGTCTGGAGAATACAGAGTTATCAGTGTAAAGATATTTAAAGCCATGAAACTCATGAGATCACCAAGAGAATCAGTGCAGAGAGAGAAAAGAATGGGTCCAAGGACTGAGTCTTGGGGCACTCCAGTGTCAAGAAATCCCAGAAAAGAAGAGGAGCCAGCAAAAAGACTGAGCTAAAGAGTCGGTGAGATCAGAACCAGAACAAACAAACTCTAAAATGCAAAACTGGTCTGCCTTTCTTTAAGATTCACAGTAAAATCTTGAGGCCTGAATTCTCCCAAAAGTTATCTATTGGGTTGTTCATTTTTTTAAATTGCCCCAAATCAGGGATAATAAAATATTTACATTACTTTACATTTCTAACAGATCTTTTTGAAAGTATGCAGATAATATAATTCTAAATATCTCTACATATTATTCCAAGCTAGGTTATTTGAAAATATGTATATATCTACACATGAAAAAATATGTATATGTAGCCTATATTATTATCATATGACACACCTGTTTTGAGGTGTATAATATTCCTATTTATCATTTAAATAAAAAATCATAAAATGGTAAGCAGATTTTTCAAGATAACCCCCACCTTTTAGAAAACATCCTTTATATTTAAGAAGAGGAGCTTATGGACATTTAAGTATTTACCAAATGATGACTACCATTTCTGTGGGTTGTCTTTTGGTTTTTCTGCTGAGGAAGATATGCCCTAAACTAACATCCACTGCCAATCTTCCTTTTTTTTTTTTTTAATATGTGAGCTGTCACCTCAGCATGGACACTGACAGAGGAGCAGTGTAGGTCCACACCCGGAAATGGAACCCAGGCCGCCAAAGTGGAGCATGCCAAAATTAACCTCTAGGCTACAGGGGCTGGGCCCTTTTTTTTCAATAGTCTTATTGAGAGATAATTCACATACCATATAATTCATTCATTTTAAGTGTGCAAGTCAATGGTTTTGAGTACATTCACCGATATGTGCAACCATCACTATGGTCAATTTTACAACATTTTCAACACCACAAAGAGATACTCTATACCCTTTAGCCGTCATCCTCCTTCCCCCAATCTCGCCAGCCCTAAGCAACCACTCACTAATCTACTTCCATATATATTTGCCTACTCTGGACATTTCATATAAATGAAAAATATTGTATGTAGTCTTTTTTATTGAGATAACATCGGTTAATAATGTTATATCAGGCATGCAATATTATAATACATAGTCTTATGTGACTGGCTTCTTTTGCTTAGCATGTTTTCAAAGTTCATCCATGTTTTAGCATGTATCAGTACTTCATTCCCTTTTATGGCCAAATAACATTCCGTTATATGGATATGCTTTATTTCTTTATTCATTCGTCCATTGATGGACATTTGGCATGTTTCCACCTTTTGGCTATTGTGAATAGTGCTGTTATGGAAATTCGTGTACAAGTTTTTGTTTGAAACCCTGTTTTCAATTCTTATTTCGGGTTTTGAAAACAAAAATATTTCTGCCCTTTCAGAACTACAAGCATTATTTTTCACCTCTTTCTTATAAGCAAAACGGGTTGGGCAGAGATCCAGGGAGTAAGGTTAACACTTAACAAAAATAGTGGCTTAAAATAGAGATCTCTAGGTTAAAAAAAAAGGCAAATAGGCTTCCTAACTAAAGGATTTCTCAAAGCCCTTAAGATGCTAACATGCACTGTGATTATCCGTGAGAGAGAATTCAGTGTTTCCCTAATTTATTTGCTTCTAGAGCCCTTTTTGTGGAGTGTTTCACAGGACTAATATTTCAACGGAATACACATTGCAAAACACTGATGTAAACTAATGACTGCATTGATATTGATTGTTTATGAATTATTTTTGAAATGAGAAAATGCTATTTTTCCCATGGAACCATTTTCCTCTTTTCCTTGGTCATTTGTTAGAAGAAAACACCAACATTCAGATGGGCAGATTACACAAAGAAACCAACAGCTCCCATGTTTCCAATTAAACGTCACGGTCAGCCTTGTACCTTGCCATTTAATCAACAGTGCGGACGCTATTCCTTTATTTTTGTATACTCCAGCGAATTTACTATTAGCACTTAATTAACCTGCTCAATAAACTACAGCAGGAAACAAAAAAGAAAGAAGAGAGAGTAATACATTATACACGTTTAGTGTTAGAATCATTTCAGTAAAGGCAAAGTCATTTTGCCCGGGGTAATTCAACAAATTTATTGTATCATTTTGAAGATACTTACACACTGCATTTCAGATACAGGCAACGCAACTTTCCATAGTCTCACCATTGACAGATATCTCTTAAGAAAACTGTAGTTGCTATTAGAAGATTTCATATTTCAATATTTTTTTCTGATCATCAGAGAAGAAAAAGTAAACTGATAATCAAATCATAGTACCATACAGATATTGGGCAAGAATTCTAATAAAGCAATAAGGCATTTGTCAACAATTGTTATCTATAATTATGAACTGTTTTGATATTCAGAAGCCCAAATAAAAGTCATATCATAAGAGCAATTTCTAAACAAGTGCTTTATGCTCAAAATAAATATGTTTATATCCAATTCATTCAAATGATTGTTTACCTAAACCAGATTATAATGTTTTCAATATTACTGGCTTACCGTTTAAACCCTCTCAAGCTTTCTGTTTAATCAAAACTTAAAGCCATTCTATTGCATCCAAATATCACAAATCATAGAATGCAAAGTGCTTTGTCTGGTCAACCAAATGGAAATCAGCAGCTGAATAAATGAGGTGGCTGCCTACAAGTCAGGATTTACTATCTTATACACTTCATGCTTGCTAACTACATTCATTTAAACTAAAAGTAATAAGCAGCTAAATGTGAAGATGCCAAAATCACTACCTTAGTAAGATAGAAATAAAATGGCCTATTTTTATTCAAAAAACTATAAGCGCCAATGATTGAAACAATGCTGTCACACCGCAGAAGAGCATAGAGACAGTAAGGAGAGAAGTAGTGTGTTCCAAATACCTGTCCTGGCAATTTCCAGAGACACCTTGATGAGTACTGTAGCTTACTGTATCACTTATGGTGACTATTCACCAAAAATGCATGCCCTTCTTCATCATGTAGTGGTGCTGTTGGGAGGCAGCTGCCTAGTCAGGGACTGCATTTCCCAGCCCCTACTTAGATCCAGGTGTGGACACATAACCAGTTGTTGTCAACGGACTGTGAACAGAATTGATAGGTATCACTTCCAGTTGGGAGTTTTCGGTAAGTAGTATCTTTTCCACTCTCTCTTTCCCCATCTTCAGGCTGGATGCAGAAGACTCTGAAAGCCCTCTGGGAGAGCCACAGCGTGCAAGAAATCTGAGTTCCTGAATAACCATTTGGAGGAAAGCTACCCACTGAGTTGTCCACACTGGCAATGTGAATTTCATGAATAAGAGATCTTCTAGGGGCCAGCCCTGGGCACAGCGGTTAAGTTTGCACGTTCCACTTTGGTGGCCCGGGGTTCACCGGTTTGGATCCCAGGTGCGGACATGGTACCACTTGGCAAAAGCCATGCTGTGGTAGGCGTCCCACATATAAAGCAGAGGAAGATGGGCATAGATGTTAACTCAGGGCCAGTCTTCCTCAGCAAAAAAAAAAAAAAAAAAAGAGGATTGGCAGTAGTTAGCTCAGGGCTAATCTTCCTCAAAAAAAAAAAAGATCTATTGTGCTAAGTCACTGAAATTTTGAGTTTTACTTGTTATAGAACCTGTTACTATTCTAATAAATACATAAATACAACAGCATTTTTTCCTCTCAGTTTAAGGTCTACACAAACTTGGGTCAAGACATATGAGCAAAATCAGGAGCCTAATAATTTTGTCTCTTCAAATCAAATTTCTTTAAATATTTGTTCAATATCTATTGAAATGTCAGGCTGAATTCTGTGGAGATAAAGGAAGAACATGAAGGAAGGGCCCAGTCTCTGCCTGCTGCTCTAAGCCATACAATCCTATCTACAAACTCATCTACCTTACTTACATATACTACTCTCCTATCGAAAAGTCCTAGTAAATGCATTTTTCTCCATCTGCTTATGGTACCTGTGAAATGTTTTTGCATGCATCGATTGGCACCCAGGGCTGCTACCCATCTGATAGACCACTTCATCTGGCTCTAAATCTATGTCTTACATCCTGAAGTGTGCTTTACAGCAGTGTTTCTCAAACATTTTTTACCTTGGCCCAGCGCACAAAATACACTGTAACTGGGACCCAGTACCCTCCTTAGTGTCATGAAAAAGTAATCACCTTACTATATATGATATACTCTGATTTTGACGGTTTTTCTTAAGTGCTGGTTACAACTCACTAACTTGATTTTACATATACAAATGGACTGTAACACATAGTTTGAAAACCTCTCTTGGATGGACCCTTCTGACTGGTATTTGTCTTTATCTTTTAGAATAGGAGAAGGGAAATAAATTCAAACAAGGAATGAAATGGAGGAAGAAAGGTATGATAAAATGGTTAAAGGTGGGGAGAAGGAAAGGAAGAAATAATGGCACTTGTGAAAAGGGAAGGAAAGGAAACATAGTACCAAGAAATGTGCAACACACCATCAGTTATGCTCAGTGTAGAATATATTCTCAATGGGCAAGTTTGGGCTCTGTTTATAGTAGGAGCCATAGAGTTTGAGGAAGCCCAAACACAGAAGAACAGAAATACGTTGCCCAGGTAACAGTAATGCCAGAGGTTTTAGTTCTGAATATATAGAGAGGGAGGGTGAAAAAACTTGAGAAAAGAGAGCCAAGGACATCCTAATTGAGAATTTTATGCTCGTACTATACTACATTCTTGCCCTGTCACAATAGTTACATACACATTCACAAAATTTCCAAGAACTGAGATCCTGTAAGAGCATATTTAATTTCAGCCTTGGAAACTGTCCAGTCCATTCTGGGCCTACTAAGACAGGAGAACAGAACAAACGAAAAAAACATTTTGGCTCTGCAAGTATGGCACACTCCTCAAGTGAAAATGATTGCTGAAGAATATATTTATGGATTAAAACAGATGATATGTTATGTTATGTTAATTTTCACATGCTTAGAAGAAAAGCCTTGGCTAGAAGTCATAAATTCTCTCCAGAGGAACACTTACACATCGTTCTATGAAGTTTAATTTCCATTTTCTTTTTGCCATAAAAATTATGTTCTCTGGGTACACTGGTCAAAAATATTGTAAACTTTTACACATTTTATGACAAGGTTTTCTATTTTATTGTTTATTTTTAGAGCAGTTTCAGGTTCACAGCAGAACTGAGGGGAAGGTACAGAGATTTCCCATATACCTTCTCTTCCCACAACATGCACAGCCTCCCTCATTATCAACATCCTCCACCAAAGTGGTACCTCAGTTATAACTGATAAACCTACATTGACACATCATAATCACTCAAAGTGCATAGTTTACATTAGAGTTCATTCTTGGTGTTGTACATTTTATGGCTATGGGCAAATGTATAATGACATGTATCCATCACTATAGTATCACACAGAGTATTGTCACTGCCCTAAAAATCCTCTGTGTTTTGCCTATTCAGCCCTCTCCCTTCCCCCAATCCCTGGCAATGACTGATCATTTTACTCTCTCTATAGTTTTGCCCTTTCCAGAATGTCATATAGTTGGAATCATAAAATATGTAGCCTTGTCAGATTGGCTTCTTTCACTTAGTAATATGCATTTAATATTCCTCCATCTTTTCATGGCTTGATAGGTCATTTCTTTTTAGCACTGAATAATATTTTGATGTCTAAACATATCACAGTTTATTTATCCATTCACTGAATGAAGGGCATCTTGGTTGTTTCCAAGTTTTGGAATTATGAACAAAGCTAGGATAAACATCTGTGTGTAGGATTTTATGTGGACATAAGTTTTCTATTCCTTTGGGTAAATACCAAGGAATACAATTGCTGGATCATATGGTAAGAGTATGTTTAGTTTTGTAAGAAACCGCCAGTCTTCCAAAATGGTTGTAACATTTTGCATTCCCATCAGAAATGAATGAGTCTTGAAATCTTGTTGAAGATTTCAGGGTAGAGATCTGGTTGCAGATTTTAGTGGTGAAATCTTGTTGCTCCACATCCTCGTCAGCATTTGGTGTTTTCAGTGTTCTGGATTTTGTCCATTCTGATAAGTGTGTAGTAGTATCTCGTTGCTTTAATGTATGTTTCCCTGGTAATACATGAAGCGGAACATCTTTTCACAGGCTTATTGCTATCTGTGTATCTTCTCTGGTGAGTTTTCTGTTAAGGTCTCTGGCATATTTTTAAACCAGTTGTTTGTTTTCTTATCATTGAGTTTTAAGTGTTCTTTGTATATTTAGGAAAACAAACCTTTATCAGATGTGTCTTATGCAAATATTTTCTCCTAGTATGTGGCTTGTTTAATCATTCTCTTGACATTGTATTTCACAGAGGCGAAGTTTATAATTTTAAGGATCAGCTTATCAATTGTTTCTTTCACAGATCATGCCTTTGGTGTTGTATCTAAAAAGTCAGAGCCACATACAAGGTCATTTAAGTTTTCTCCTATGTTATGTTATAGGAGTTTTATAGTTTTGCATTTTACATTTAGGGATGTGATCCATTTTGAATTAATTTTTGTGAAAGGTATAAGGTCTGTGCCTAGATTAATTTTCTTTCCTTTGGCATGTGGATATCCAGTTGTTCCAGTACTATTTGTTGAAAAGACTGTCTTTGCTCCATTGTATTGTCTTTGCACCACTGTTAAAGTTCAGTTGGCTATATTTATGTGAGTCCATTTCTGGGCTCTCTATTCTGTTCCATTGATCTATTTGTCTATCTTTTCACCAATACCACACTTTCTTGATTACTGTAGCTTTATACTAAATCTTGAAGTCAGGTAGTGTCAGTCCTCCAACTTTGTCCTCCTCCTTCAAGATTGCGTTAGGAAGAACAGACATCTTGAAAATATTGAGTCTTCCTATTCACGAACATGGAATATCTCTTCATTTATTTACATATTCTTTGATTTTGTTCATCAGAGTTTTCCTCACATAAATCTGGTACATATTTTGCTAGATTTATATCTAAGTATTTCATTTTTAGGGTAATAACGTAAATGGTATTGCGTTTCAAATTTCAAATTCTACTGTTTCATGCTGGTGTATAGAAAAGTAATTGAATTTTGTATATTAACCTTATATCCTGCAACCTTGCTATAACTGCTTATTAGTTCCAGAATTTTTTTAATTCTTTTGCATTTTCTACATAGATGATCATGTCATCTGTAAACAAATACAGTTTTATTTCTTCCTTCCTAATCTTTATACCTTTTGTTTTCTTATTGAATTAGCTAGAACTTCCAGTGCAATGTTGAAAGGAGTGTTGAAAAGGGACATCTTGGGGCCCACCCAGTGGCACAGCAGTTAAGTTTGCATGTTCCGCTTCTCAGTGGCCCAGGGTTCACTGGTTCAGATCCCAGGTGCAGACGTGGCAGCGCTTGGCACACCATGCTGTGGTAGGCGTCCCACGTATAAAGTAGAGGAAGATGGGCACGGATGTTAGCTCAGGGCCAGTCTTCCTCAGCAAAAAGAGGAGGATTGGCAGTAGTTAGCTCAAGGCTAATCTTCCTCAAAAAAAAAATAAAAAAAAGAAAGAAAAGGGACATCTTTGCCTTGTATCTGATCTTGTTGGGAAATTTTTGAGTTTCTGACCATTAATGTGATGTTAGCTGTTGGTTTTCTATTGAGAGTCTTCATCAAATTGAGAAAGTTCTCCTCTATTCTTAGTTTACTGAGAGCTTTTATCATGAATTTCTTTTTGTTTTTTAATATACAAATATCTTCAGAATATAAAGGGTTATTATAAGTTACAGAGAATTGACTAATACTACAAAACAAAAAATGACGGAAGGCATACATGAACAATTCATAGAGGAGGAACTACAACCGGCCAATAAACATATGAAAATAAGTGTTCAAGTTAATGTGTAAGCAAAGAAATGGAAGTTAAAACAACTAAAACTGATGTTTTGCTTATGAAATTAAAACAGATCTAAAATATGAAATAATGTTACTGAGGGAATGATGAGATTAGAGAGTTAACAAAGTGATTGGAAGAGGGGTAAATTGTTACAACCTTTCCAGAAAGCAACAAGAGTCTTAAAAATATGTATCCCTTTTGGCCTAGTATCTCAGCTTCTAGGAACCAATTTTAAGGAAATGATCAGAAATTTAGAATAAGAGTCACACACATGTATGTTTGTTAGAGCATCAAACATAACAAAAAATCATGAACAGTCTAGATATACCACAATCACAGAATAGCTGAATCACTTGAGCAATTATTAAAAATTATGTTTATGGAGATTTCAGCTGCATGGATAAATTCTCCAAATAAAATATTAGGTTATAAAAAGCAGCATTTATAACTCTATGTTTGGTATGACCTCAAGAGTGGAATAAGCATAGACTGAAATAAACAAACAAAATATACACACAAAAATCAACAGTAATACTTTCTTGGTATTCAGGACACTGAACACAACCTCTTGTACTCTTCTGCACGCTCCCAACCTTCTATGGTAAGCATATATACCTCATCTACCTTTTAAATAAAATGAGTTTTAAAATAAACTTTATTATTATAAATTTAATACATGGTTATTACCAAAAATTAGGAAAATTATTTTTAAAAATTTACATCACTATACTTTCTGTGGCCCTGTCATGCCTCTATGCCCTGCACTCAATATATCAATTTGTATATAGTTATTTTTTAAATCACATATTTTTCTGATTACAAAAGGAATACGTGCGCATTGTAGAAAATTTGGAAAATATAGAAAACAATAAAGAAACTAAAAATAATTTAGAAATGCACCACCCATGATGATGATGATGATGATGATGATGATGATGATAGCAGCAATAGTCTTAGTCACAGACAGGCAGTGCCTAGTAAATGCCAGACGTTATACTGAGCATTTTACATAAATTATCTCACTTAATTTTCACAATAGTCCTGTGAGGTAACTATGAATAGTCCTGTTTCAGAGATGTGAAAAACAGATTCAGAAAAATTACCTCATCCAACTCCATACGGCTAAGAGGTGGAAGTGGCCTGGCTCCATTGCACGAGGTCTTAAGCACTACAATATATTTTTTTCTGTTTTTATTTCTTATTTACCGTCCATCTTGGCTATCTGTATTTACATGCCAAACTATTTATCATTTTAAAAAAACTTTAGAAAGAGTGGCTCTCTACTCTTCTCTCTTTTCACAAATTTTTCCTAGACTGATGGGCCCATTCAAATCTTTCTTCAAATCAGGAGAGTTTTGTTTTTCTTTACATATGTCTCATTATTGTTTTAGGTTTTTTTTCTTCCTTAAGAATACTAAAAAGTATTAGACTGAAGAGCCATTTTTCAGGTTTATCATCTTCTCTCTCAGGGAACTCATCTTTGTCTTTCTCACTGCTTTCTGAGAATACTTTTCAAGTATGTATGACATTCTCACTGATTTGATTGTCAACATTGTCAATTCTGCCCCCTACAAGCCTTCATGGATAATATAAAACTGTGGCTGAGTTTTAATTACTTGTAATCTTTCTTTATCTTATCTCACATTTTTAACAGGCTTATTCTGTTATTATTTTCATCTGTTCTTTTATTGTGGCAGAGGTTCTTAAACTGAGATTCATAAACAGACTTCAGACGATATGTAAAACCCCAGAAACTGAATGCAAAAAAAAAAGCAGGTATATTTTTACATTTGTTTTATATGGAGAGAAGGTTTAGAATTTTCATTAAACTTTCAAAGTAGTCTTTGATCCTACAAAAGGTTCTGAACACCTGCCATTTTACACTTTGCTTCTTCATAGAAGCTATGTGATCTTGCATTTTAGTTAAAATACCAAAATATTTTCTAATATTTTTTCTGACTTCCTTAAAAACTCATTTTCAAAAATGGGCTCTTTTTTTGAGTCTGCAGAGTAATTTGCCTTTAGCCTGTTTCAATTTGATCCATATGTTCCATATCGTTTTTTCTTTTATTGCTTATCCTCAAAGGAGTTGCAATCTATCTTGACCCTATGTTTGCCAATAGTTATGAGATAAAAATTTTCCTTAAGCTGTGCTTAAGCCAAGTGATAAATAAACACCCTTCTCACATATACAATTGGATGATAGATTGATCTATATATCTCTTATTCTCAACTGTCTGCTCTTCATGTCTAACTTGATTTCTTCTAATGTATTCCCTTTGAACTAAGATTGGAGCCTCTCCTGACCCAAATGTTTGCCCTGTTGATAGTCTGAACTGATGGAATACATGAAAAACTATAATCTCTGGAATACACTCCCACTAAGATTCTTATTTTCTCTGCTTGTATTTACAGCAATTTGTTTGAGGGAACCGACCCTTGAGGATGTGATTCACCACTAGTTTATACTCAAACTCTCAAAGCCACAACCATCATTTGCCTTCTTCTCTCATTTTTTTCCGGGTAGTTTTTGTTCCCAAGTATATATAGGAAGAATGGCAATATTTTAGAAGCAATATTAGGTCAGCCTTCTAGCCCTCTAAAATAGTACCTTCCATGCAATAAGACAACTACCCCTTTTTGCACGGGATAGAGTTTGCATTTTGGAACCAGTATTTAGACTGTGTGGGAGCAAAGCAGAGTTTTTCTACCTAGTCTCAATACACTGGCTTACAAAATTTTTAGCATCATAGCACGAGTGCTCCACTGATTGTACTTTTCAATCCATTTCTGATTTTTAGCTAGTACAAATTTCTCTCTAGTTCTGGCAGTAATTTGACTGTCAGTCCAAATTATCAACATTGTGGTGAGTTATCATCATTTTCTATGTCTTCATATGTACTTCAGTGGAAATTCAAGAGTGGCTGTGTTCGGGGCTGCCAGCCAGATGCCATTTTTCAAAGTTAGCATTTCTAGGGCTATGCCCAGGGAAGAAGATTCCAAGAGAAACCTGGCAGCAAATTCTAAATTCCTGCTAACATCAGTATGTTAGGAAGCAGAAATTTCCCAGCCTCGAGTCTAGAATTAAAAAGGAAGTCTTTTAATTTCTTTCAGATAATTTAAAGATTCTCAGAAGTAGAAATAAATAATACCTAAAATTCAGGTTAGCCATGATCACAGTTCTGAAATGGCTAAAATCTGTCCCTGAGTATTTTCCTACCTTTTCAGCGAACTTCTCACAATTAATGCCACACATTTCCCTGCTACCCAGGGCTTTCATGCCTCCCACTGTGGAAACCCATCCCGGCCTGCCTCTCTTGGGCAACTTCTCATATTTCTCTAGTCAAATATCCTGTTTCTTCACTGTGCCACTCTCCTGCAAAATAGGCAGTTACATACAGATCCTAGCAGTTCACTGGCAGGTTTTTTTTTTTTTGCAGGGGAGGGGTATTGTAAGAGCACAATCCCTTGATTCACACTTTCTTTTGCTGTGTAGCTGCTTCCATTGTAGTACACATTTATATATGTTCACTTTTCCTAGAGGTACATGTCCCATTCTACTCCACCTCTCCTTAGTGCTACCTCTAACAAGATGGTTCTGGAATTTTTTGTTAAGCCAAACTCTTAATGAATAAAGTTATTGCTTCCATGTTCCTTGGGAAATCTCATCATTTTTAATATCAAGACTAACTACATATAAATTATTGATATTGATTATATATCCCAACATCTTCCATTTAATAAGTCCTCAAGCAGCAGGATTGAAGCTACAATTTTTGCCTCCTGCTGTAGGAAACTATAGATCAGCTATTCTGTTTGTTGGTTTTTAGTCATTTATTGGCACAGCATAGCACAGTGATTGCGGCTATGAGTTCAAATCCTGTCTCTGCTACTTACTAGCTGTATCACTTTGGAGACATTACAGTAGTCCTTCCTCATTAGCAGGGAATATATTCCAAGACGCCCTTGGATGCCTGAAACTATGGATAGCACCAAACCCTTTAAATACTATGTTTTTTCCTATATATACTATTTTTCCTATACATATATATCTATGATACAGTTTAATTTATAAATTAGGCACAGTAAGAGATTAACAACAATAACTTCTCTTTGGCATATCCACATTGCCAGCATCACTACTCTTGCACTTTGGGGCCATTATTAAGTAAAATAAGGGTTACTTGAACACAGAATTGTGATACTGCGACAGTCGATCTGATATCCAAGAGGGCTACTAAGTAACTAATGGTTGGGTAGTGTATACAACATGAACACCCTGGAGGAAGGGATGATTCAGGTCCTGGGCCAGATGGAGTGGGAAAGCATGAAATTTAAAATTTATGAATGGTTTACTTCTGGAATTTTTCATTTAATATTTCCAGGCCACAGTTGACCATGGTTAGCTGAAACTGCGGAAAGCAAAACAGTGGATAAGGGAGGACTACTGTACTTATTTTCTGCAAGCCTCAGGTTCTTCATCCGTAAAAGAGAAAGAATGACATCACCTGTCTTGAAGGGCTGAAGAAATTATTCAACAAACTAATGAAGACATGGTGGCTAACCATATTGTGCCTGGATCACCCTAAGTGTACAATAAACATTAGGTGTCAATATAAGAAGGCTGTAAAATGTGAAGGTTAAGAGAAAGGTGGACTCTGAAGTTATATTACCAAGGTTCAAATACCTGATCAACCACTTACTGGTTGTACGTCCTTAAGCAAGTCATTTACCCTCCTGAGCCTCTGTTTACTCATCTGTAAAACACATAATAATAGGCCCTACTTTGAAGGGCTACTGTGAATATCAAATGAGATACTTCACATAAAGGTCTTAGCAGACTTCTTAACACATAGTGAGCACTCAAAAGATGTTAACAACTGCGCAAGAATGGCACCAACTATACAAACAAGAAAAAGCAACATCTCTCAAGCTGCATTTACAGACCAGGCCACAACCTACTTACCTGTCAATGTGGCTTCCCTGCTCATCTTCAAGTAAGCGACTCATAGTACCTGACCATAAATCTTAAACTAATTCTCTAAAATTAGTAACACTATTTCTTCCTCAGTGTAGGTTTTCTGAGAACTGGACATCACTGATGTTTTCAGAGCTTAGAAAATGGTCACAGGATTGAAGAAAGTCCAAAGTAAAAGAATTTTTGTGACAGAGACAGCACCAAACTCAATAAACAGACATAGATAGGAACATTCTCCTGAGGCAGCAGCTCAGCTGAATGTGATTAATTGAACGAGCAATAGAAAGGTGGTAAGGTGGTTGTAGTTAATGTCAAAAAACCCCCATAGGAGTACAACATGTACTCAATAACATAGGAAGAAGTTTACGAGCCCTAAAGAAAACATTTCAGAAAAAGTGCAAAAGCTTACAAGCTGACTTAGAATTTGTGAGAGGTCATTGACAAGCTATGTTTGGATACAGACTTGAAAAGGCATCATTTCTATAAGGCATATGGTTCCACTGTAGAACATGTGAAACATTTGAAAAAAGTGACATTTACATGAAATATACTTTGTGGCAAAGAGTTAGAAGCAGAAGGAATACAGAGATACCAACAGATCTGGAATCTGAGAAATTTGTGCTGGGTATTAATGAAGACGTCAGGTGTGGATGTCAAACTGGATGAATGAATTGCTTCCCCAAACACACATGCTGGTTAACAACCTGCCAGATATTGAGCAAAAACTACCTGGAGTTGAGTCAGATAAATAAAAAATGATGAAGCAGTAGCAGAAATAAACACTGCAATAAGAAAACCTGGGCTGCACAAGTGACACTTGAGGTATGATGCTAGAATTCTGGACCTGAGAATGCACGCTGACATTGGCAAGCCAAACTCTTGGGGCCAGTATTGCTAGAGAGGGCCCACCTGAGCCATTGATGGCATAGAACATAGATGGGAACAGGTGGCAAAGAAAGTGGCCCCCTGCAGTGTGGTTAAGAGACTTCTCTTGAGCATAGTGCTTAATGTAAGACGGAGTCCTTGGGCCGAGAAGTTGGCTCATGAACAAATGAAAGGCTTAATAAGGAGTTTTTGATGGGGCTTATGTTGTCATAGCTAAAAAGAAAAAGTGACATGAATTCCATGAATAATGCCAATGCCTCATTTGCTAAATCCATTCATAACAGTCTGAAACTCCTTATCTGCCTAAGGGGCCAGAGGAACAAGATGTACTAATTTTTGATAACCTTGATTTTGCATATAAGCCAACTCCGGAGCGTGGCATACCTTTTCTCCTAGTAAAATGGTAAGAAGAGTAAATCATCTCTTTCTTTCTTGACACCCCAATGAGAAAGGATATTGTTTCCTTAAGCAAATGAAACGTGAATGAATCTAAGACCAGTTTACTTTATTTTCAAAAATCCTTTACCAGCAATATATTCAATCTGTATTGCTGCCATCAATCCTGCCCAGCTATAGCAAAGCCAACCCATTCCCCTCACCACCTTCACTCCCACCTACCTCACCAACTCACATTAAGAAGCCAAATGTTTTTTCTATTATTCTTTAAATCAACTCAACACAAGCCTTTCCAATTCTACAAAATAACATCACACAGCACATATGTAAGTTCCCTTTCCTCAAATGGTTCCCAATTTCCATCCAGTCCAAGTACATTTTTGGCTGGGGCTTATTTCCATGGCTACTGGAGTTCTGGGAGTTGGGAAGCCTTCAAATCTCTTCAAGCAACATCAACTTTGCTTATCCCCTGGAGCCTCATTCTGGCACAGAAAAGGAGGGAGAAAACCAATTCGTTAGAATAACTAATTTCTGTAAGTGTGGCACGTCCCCAACCTGATAGAGAAACAACATGGCTCCCTCAGCATGACTAAATCTAAAAGGTTTCTTCAAGTCTCCTGGGCCAGATGAACTTTGAGTTGCTAAGCACTATGTTCCAACACACTCTGTATGCAGACTAAGGAAGAGAATAAAGGATTGACAAGACACTTGTTGGCAAATCCTCAAGGAACTGGGACAAGCTGGGCTAACATCTATAATGAATCTAATCAAATCTTGACCTGAATATTGAGTTTGACTTTGCTCCTGTCCACACTTGTAACTGGAGATACACCTTGTGGTTGGAATGCCACCATCTGCTTTCATCAAATACTAGAGAACTGGCTCTGGTGCTTGTAAGTAACCAAACACTCCCTTGAATGGTGACAATGTCATTTGTCATGTTTCTTAAGAAGGTAATAGAAAATAACATGCCAGTCACACGCTGGTTGATTAAATCACGTTGTAGTGTATAGAATACAGAAGAAAAAAATGTTTCCATGGCAGGGCACTCAAGATAAAAAGGAAGTATTCTTGACTTTATGGAGAGGAAAAATTTGGAGACTAGAAGGGAATGGGTTCATATTTAAGGTAAACTCCAAATTTTACTCTATATTTCCTTAAATATCTTCAAAATTCATATTCTTGTTGGGAAAGAATGGTGGGAAAAATTCAGTCACACTTTGAATTGTGAATTTAGGATAATGGGTTCAGAAGTTATTTAAACTCTCTTCATCCATTCAACATTTATTCAACAAATCTAGGACCTATTTTGCATACAAAATATTGGGCAATGTGCTTTAGGGAATATAAATGTTCATAAATCATCATCCCTGTCCTCAAAACTCTAAAGTTAAACAATACAAGGGGATAGAGAAGACTAAGAGTGCAGTAATGATAACGAATACTATAGTCAGAAAAATATAGACATATCACTGGGAGTTGCTGGCAAGGTCAGTTTTTCTTTTAAATAAGGATGTCAGTATCACTTAATGGGAAAAGAATTGTCTTTTCAACAAGTGGGGCTCGGACAACTCAATGTCCACATGCAAAAGAATGAATCTGGACCACTACCTCACACTATACACAAAAAGGTTAACTGAAAATGGATCAAAGACTTCAGTGCAAGAGCTAAAACTATAAAACTTTAAAAGGAAAATACAAGGGTAAATCTTCATGATCTTAGATTAGGCAATGGTTTCTTAGACATGACACCAAAAAGCATAAACAACCAAAGGAAAAATAAATTGGACATCATCAAAATTAAAATCTTTTATGCTTCAAAGAATACTAACAGAAAATTGAAAAAGACAACCCACAGAATTGGAAAAAAACATTTACAAATTATCTATCTGATAAGAGAAACACATCCAGAATATATAAAGGAGTCTTACAACTCAGCAATGAAAAGATGAAGCAATTTTAAAATGTGCCAAGGATCTGAATAGACTCTTCTCCAATAAGCACATAGAAAGATGCTTATCATTATTCATCAGGGAAATGCAAAGAAAAGCCACAATGAGGCACCACTTCAAACCCACTAGGTTGGCTATAATCAAAAAGACTATTATTGTGTTAGTGAGGATGTGGAGAAATTAGGACACATATCACCGATGGGAATGTAAAACAGTACAGTCACTTTGGAAAACAGCTTGGCATTTCCTCATATGGTTAAACCTAGAGTTACCTCTACTCCTAGGTACATACTCAAGAGAAATGAAAACATAAGTCCATACAAAAACTTACACAAGAATGCTCAGAGCAGCATTGTTTATGATGGCTAAAAAGTGGAAACAATCCAAATGCCCATCAACTCATAAATGAATATACAAAATGTGGTATATCCACACAAACGAATATTATTCAGCCTTAAATAAATGATGTACTGACACATGCTACAACATGAGTGAGTCTTGAAAATATCACGCTAAGTGAAAGAAGCCACACAGAAAAACCCACATATAATAAGATTCCAATTATTTGAAATGTCCAGAACAGGCAAATTCACAGAGAAAGAGTAGATTAGTGGTGGCCAGGGGCAGGGGTGGGGGAGGTGGGGACTGTGTATAGAGAATGACCGCTCATAGGTTTACTTTTGAGGTAATGAAACTATTCTAGAATTAGAAAGTGGTGATGGTTATACAACACTGTGAATATACTAAAAACCACTAAATTACACACATTAAAAGGATGAGTTTTATGGCATTGTACATTATATATCAATTGAAAGAATTCTTCCTTTTTCAGGTAAAATAAAGTTAGATTTAGAATGGATCTTAGAGAGTGTAGAGTTGAATGATCTCTTTTAAAAAAGCAAAATATAAAAGAAAGGAAGGGATAATGTGTCTACCACTCAGATTTTACATATATAAACATTTTGCCATATTTACTCCAGATTTTTCTCTCTCTCTGTATATAAATAGGACATTACCAATAAAGCTAAATCCTTGTCCTATCACTTGTCCCCCAGAGTACCCACTATTCTGACATTGTCGTGTAGCTGCATCATCCATGTTTTATAATTTTATTAGTGATAAGTGTAAATTTTTTTAAAAGATTTTATTTTTTTTCCTTTTTCTCCCCAAAGCCCCCCGTACATAGTTGTATGTTCTTAGTTGTGGGTCCTTCTAGTTGTGGCATGTGGGACGCCGCCTCAGCGTGGCTTGATGAGCAGTGCCATGTCCGCGCCCAGGATTCAAACCGACGAAACAGTGGGCCGCCTGCTGCAGAGTGTGCGAACTTAAACACTCGGCCACGGGGCTGGCCCCGATAAGTGTAAATCTTTAAAATATTTTATGTAAGTAAATGGTCTCTGTCTTAGTCTGATATCCCTAGAAAGCATAGCCTAAGGCAAAATGTTATGTGCCACTACTACTATTTGGTAGTGCAATCCCAGGGGAGCAGAAGTAAGGAAAAAGGAGACTGAGGCAGGGAGAAAAAGAGAGCTAGGAGAGTGAGACGCTGAGCTGGCCAATGCTTGGTATCAAGGACAACCAATTGCTTGATTTCTAGTTACCATTTACTGAGAGACTGTATCAACTACTGTGACTCAGAAGAGTAAATCTAGGTAAGCGGGAGGAGAAGAAATTATCTGCCAGCAACAGTGTCCATTGGTCAGAGTTTCCCCACAGAGCAAGACTTTCCTCACACTTCTGAGTTGTGTAGACAAGGGTGCTGCATCTCATGCTTTAGTGGCAAGGGAGGCCTCAAGGTGGGAGATATGAGTCACACAACACAGAGGTGAATCAAGCTTACACGCTTGTAAAGTTGGTGTGAGCCCAAAACAGAACTAGTCCCTACAAGATTGGTAGGGGCAGAAAAAGTGTCAAAGAGCCCCCAGAGACTTCTGAGGCAGAAAGGATCTCAAGTGTGGCATAAGAGTTGTCTATTGTAGCATCCTACGTATTTGCCCTTTTGTAACTTACATTTTAATTAAACATTATGCTTGAAATTTATTCATGTTTGATATATGGAGATCTAGTTAATTCATTTTAACTGCTTAAAGTTTTATCCTCTTATGAAAGTATCACAGTCTATCCATTTTCCACTTAGTTCCTTTCCAGTAGTCTGGTCCTTTTCAAATCGTGATCATTGAATCCCTAAAGTTTAGTGAAGGTGGCTGAGGGGCTACAGAAGAGCTCCATAGGCTATTTTGTTTGAAGGGCACCATAGACTTAAAAATAAGTTTGAAAATGAATAAAAAGTTAATTATCAGGAATAGGATCCAGCTTTCCAGACCTTGGTCCGATGGGCTTTCTAACACAACATGATACTCAACTGAGATTTTGCTTCTGTTAATTTTAGTCCATTTATCTTCCTGAATATTGAGAATTATTGGTCAGAATCTTCACTCTCATTATCCCTAAGTTATAAACAAATAAGTTCTCTTTCGTGTATTTTGAATAGTAGTATCTGAGTTAGTGTTGCCAACAGAAATGATGAGCATAGGTTGTGGAAGTCAAATGGTAAGGCATGGGATCTATGCAAACCTCCTTTGCCCTGCAACTCTTCAAATGTTAAATGAATGCACTAAATATTACATGTTAATATAATCCTATTAGTCCATCATAAGCAGAATGTGGTTTTGCAACACCCTTCCTTCTTCTTTTGTATTTTTCAGGCAACATGCCATGATTACGGTATGTGTTTAATCATTATTGAGATTACGTAGAACAGACACACAGTTTTTCAGTTCCCCTTATGACTTTCACGTGTGGCTGGGATGTGATCTGTGGTCACAGAACAGAGCCAAAATTACTATCAAAGGAAACCAAATCTAGAACCCTGGCCTGATTAAGAACAGGCTGTGTTCTGCCAAGGTGGTCAGACAGAAATAAAAGATAGTGTTGACAGAGATTAGCATATGTTATACAATCTCAAAATATTAGAGAGACACAGCATTGCACAGTGGAAAATCCTGTAGTTAACACTTAACTTGCTAATTTCCTAATTACTGGACTTTTGACAATTGTTACACAAACTTTCTTTTGGAGTCCCAAAATGATCTCCTCTGGTATTATTACCTAAGGCAATAACGAGTATATCTGGTAGAGTAAAATTAGAAGTCATTGCACTGGAAATCAACATAGATCATAAAAGAGACTTTCTAAAGAGCCATAGGTCTTTCTTACCCTTCTGAATTGAGAAGCCACTTCATCTTGTATAGAATTCAGTCAGAAACTTTTTTTTTTTTTTGAGGAAGATTAGTCCTGAGCTAACTACTGCCAATCCCCCTCGTTTTGCTGAGGAAAACTGGCCCTGAGCTAACATCCATGCCCATCTTCCTCTACTTTATACTTGGGACGCCTACCACAGCATGGCTTTTGCCAAGCAGTGCCATGTCCACACCCGGGATCAGAACTGGCGAACCCCAGGCCACCAAGAAGTGGAATGTGCAAACTTAACCTCTGCGCCACCTGGCCAGCCTCGAGTCAGAAACTCTTAATATCCAGGTATCCATTAATTGTTTCTAGGCAAAATTTTAAGCCAGTTTTCCTTTCAAGGAATTTTTAGCTGCTGGGTCAGCTCAACTGGGCACACTCTTTTGCAAATCCTGCTGTTTAAAGTCTTACCTTACAAATAGGGTTAGACTGCTCCAGAGGGTAATTAGGTATTTCCTCTGAGGGCAATGAGATAATTTACTGTAGGTCTGGGGACTGGTGGAGAGGGGACTGCATTTGCCTAGTCCACTTGGTGAAATTACTCCACTCCTGTTAGTGACTCGGCTTGGCAAAGACCTCACTTTAAAACCCAGAGCCAATTTGGGAGACCCCCCAAGATTACAACAAACCCACAAATCTGTTGGCAATAATCAAATGGAGGAGTTCCTAGTTTCATTTTCATCCTGGATCACATTGACCTGAAGGATCTTCTTTTAGGCAATGAGTTAGTTTGCTCCTCTTGAATATTACACTGTGAGAAATCTAATGAGAAATCAGTAGTTTTTCCTGACATTTGAAGAATGTGAGAGGCCTAGAGTTTTTCATAGTTCTCTTTTTCTCCTTCTCCTTCTTTCCATAAACTAGGAACCAGCTACTTTATTTTTATCTGAGACAGTTTGTTGTTTAGCTTCATCAGGTATCTTGGTTCTCTCCTATGTAATAATATTAACAAAGAGCATTTTAGACTCCAAATGTAAAAATAAAAAAGTCATCAATCTCATTCTCTATTACTGACATTTCAATATTCTAGATTAAATAACACAGTTGACACATTTTTATTTTCAATGACTTACTTCAAATGCACCACAGACTTTTGCACTCTTGCTGACAATTCCAGAGTGTTTGACACAAAGAGTGAAGAAACCCTTACATGTGATTTAGAGAGGATTTACATCACTCTCAGGGTTCAGGACGTCAGATGATAGAATCTGGTCTATCAATACAAAGCTGAAAGATTACTGGGGAAAGAGAAAGATTAGAATAGAGAAATAAGATGATGTAAGCCTAGATGGGGAAAAGAGGTACTCATATCCCCATCTTAAAACACAGAAAGTTCCTTTAAAAAGAAGCAAAGATGATAAGCATACGTTGAAGGGTACAAATAACACAGAAGGGCATTGGTTTTGCACATTATGGAGATGAAGTGTTGTCAATTATATCACTCTGAAATGTGAAGCCTGATTCTGTTCATACATAAAGTCACCAAATTCCCAGTTAACACAAAGGCAGTTTTTTATTCTCTTTCTATCAGTAACAGTCTGCGGGATTCTATTATTCATTAAAAAAGCATTTATTCTAGCAATGTGAATACGCATATCCAGACAAACATTTGCATTTCTTTCCTGTCTCTACCTTGCTTTGTGAGCATTTCTCTCTCTTCCTTCCATTGTTTGAGTCTTGGTGGGGGTTTTTTGATAAACTTTTTGGTTAAAATAGAGTACATATTCAGAAAAGTACACAAATATTAAGTGTACAGACAGATAGACAGAGAGGTAGATAGATACAGATATTGATGACTAACTATCACGCAAAAGAAGATACAGAATGTTACCAGCATCTCAAAAGGTTCCATTGTACCTCCTTCCAATCAGTACCCTGACAAGGTAACCAATATCTTGACTTCTACTACCACGGTTAATTTTATCTGTTGTGGACTTCATACAAATATAATCATACAAGATGTACTCTGTTGTATCTTAGTTCTTTTGCTCTATATTTTATGCCTTTGAGATTCATCGATGCTGTTGTGTGTAAGTAGTTTACTCGTTTTCACTGTTGTGTAGTATTCTATTGGATGAATATACTACAATTTATTTATTATTTGTGAACCAAGTTTTGGCTATGAGGAATAAAGATGCTATTGACATTTACACTCTGACTTTTCATGCAGGTTATGGGCTTATTTCTCTTGGCTAGGAGTAATACTGCTGGGGTCATGAGATACGTGTATGACTAGCATTCAAAAATTTTGCCTGTTTTTCTAAAGTGGTTATGCCAATTTCCACTTCCACTGACAGTATATGAGAGTTCAAACTGTTCAACATTTGTGCCAATACTTGGTGTTATCAGTCCTTTAAATTTTATGTATTCTGGTGTGTGTGTAGTGGTATATTGTAGTTTCAATTCGCATTGCCTAAATAACTAATAACATTGAACACCTTTTCATATGCTTAGCGGCTATCTAAAATCTTCTTTTGTAAAGTGTTTGCTAAAATTTTTGACCTTTTTTTTGCTGAGAAAGATTCTCTTTGACCTAACATCGTTGCCAATCTTCTTTTTTTTTCTCCCCAAAGCCCCAGTACATAGTTGTTTATCCTAGTTGTAAGTGCTTCTGGTTCTTCTACGTGGGATGCCACCACAGCATGGCTACTTACAGACAAGTGGTGTGGTTCCGTGCCCAGGAACCTGGGCTGCCGAAGCAGGGAGCACCAAACTTTAACTGCTAGGCCATCAGGGCTGGCTCTTGATCTATTTTTCAAAATTGAGCTTTCTCTCTTTTTCTTATTGATATGAGTGGGTTCCTTACATATTCTTCACATACAATGCTGAAAATCCTTTGTCAGATGTATATGTATGTTGCAAATATCTTCTCCCATTCAGTGGCTTGCCTTTTTACTCACTTAATCATGTCTTTTGATAAATATGTTTTAAATTTTAATGAAGTGCAATTTGCAATATATTCCCTTGTGATTAGTGTTTTCTGTGTCCTGTTAAAGTAGTCTTTGCCTAACCCAAGGGCATGAAGATATTCACCTATAATTTATTATCGTCTAGACCTTTATTGTTTTGCCATTAAATTTAAATTTAAAATTCATTTGGAATTGATTTTTGCACATGATTTGAGGTAAAGATCAAGACACATTTGTTTCCAACATGGATATCCAATTGGCCCAGATACATTTACTGAAAAGAGCATCACTCCTACCTCTGCATTCAGTGTCACCTTTGTCATAAATTAGGTGGCCTTATATGTTTGGATGTGTTTCTGGACTCTCTATTCTGTTCACTTGGTCTCTTTGTCTATCCTTACACCAATACCTCACTGTTTTAGTCACTATACTGTTATAATAAATATTCCTGTTTTATAGTGCAAAGTCTCCCAACATTTCCTTCTTCTTCAAGATTCTCTTATCTATTCTTGGCCCTTTTCACATATGTATTCATTTTATAAGTTAGCCACAAAATCCTTCTGGGATTTTTATTGTGATTTTCTTTTTTTGTCTATAGATCAACTTTTGAAGAACACATATATTTGCAATATTGAGACTTCCAAATGATGAAAATGATATGTCCCTCTATTTATAACTGTAATTACTTTCAATAATGCTTTGTAGTTGTCCATGAAGAGGTCTTTTTTTAAAGTTTCCTTTATAAGTTTGTGATGGTTTTTGATGCTACCGTAAATGTTACTGCTTCTTAAAATTTTATTTTCTAATTATTTGTTGCTAGTATATTAAAATACAATTGCATTGTGTAACTTCACCTTATAATCAGCAACCATGCTAAACTTACTTTTAATTTTAATATTTTATCTATAGATATAAAAAACAGTATGTATACAATCATTTCCCCACAAATAATAACAATGTTATTTATTCCTTTCCAACTTTTATATTTTTTTATTTTCCTTGCCTTATTTTACTGACCAAGACTTGCAGGATAATGTTAAGTAAAATTTAAATGTTAACTGTAACCAGAAATTTAAGAGTACAATAGGGAAAGAAAAAGCAGACATCCTTATCTCACTCCCAGTCACAGGTGAAATATTCCATATTTCACTATTAACAATATGTACTATAGTTTATTGCAATCGTCCTTTTTTAGATTAAGGAGAATCTCTTCAATGCTTAATTTGCTAAGAATTCTCATGAATCTGTATTGAATTTTTTCTGCATCTATTGAAATCATTTAGGGTTTTTTTTCTTTCTTTATTCTATTATAATAGTGAATTACATTGACTGGTTTTTGAATGTTAAGTTGACCTTACATCCCTGGAACAAATCCAAATTGTTTGTGACGTAGTATCCTTTACACATGTATTGCTAGCATCAATTTGCTATTATTTTGTGTAGGGATTTTTGTTTATGTTTATGATAGAAAGGCTTGTATTATTCTCTTCTAATATTCTTGTCAGGTTTTCATGTCAAGGTTATGCTAACAGCATAAAAGAAATAGGGAAATGTTTCTTCATTTTCAGTTCTTTGTTTGTATAAGAGTGATATTCTTTGTTTCTTAAATGCTTAGAAGAATTCAGCACTTACCATCTGGTCCTGTTTTGTTTTGTTTTTAAGTAAGGTTTTAAATTCTGGCTTTTGTATTAAAATAAGTATACAAAAATACATTTTTAAAATTTCTTCTTTTGCAGTTTTATCAGGTTGTGTTTTTCAAGGAAATTTGTACATTTCATCTAAATTTTCAAAATCTGGGGCATAAAATTCCTCCTAATATTTTAATGATGTTTTTAATTATCTATAAGGCATACCAGTTGATTGGCAATTTCCCTTTTTTCCTCATCAGCCTTGGTAGAGGTTTATCAATTTTATTAATCTTTTCAGATAATCAAACTTGTAGCTTTATTGGTTTTCTGTATTTTACGATTATTTTCTGTTTTATTTACTTCAGTTCTTATCCTTTATAAATGTCCTTATTTTTACTCTTCTTTGAGCATCGTGAAATGTATAATGAGGGTATATATTTTATTCTTTCTTCTTTCCTAATAGACACACCTTTAAGCTTATAAATTTCCTCCCAAGTACTGCTTTAGGCATATTTTGAAGTTTTAAAATGTAAGATTTTTTATGTTTCATTTTAAATGTTTTACTTAATTTTCAAACAAACAGAGATTTTCTAGTTTCATTCCACTGTGTTAAAGAACACGTTTATGACTGAAGTCCTTATAAATTCATTCCGATTTCCCTATGTCTTAGTATAAGATCTATTTTGGTAAATATTAACGTGCCTTTGATAAAAAGGGAGTGCATTTAGCAGTTGTTGGTTGTAGTTTACTATATGTGTCAATTACTTCAACAGGCATTTTTTCACTCAGATGTTCTATATACTTGGTGATTTTTTTCTCTGTTTCTTTCATCAGTTCTGAGAAAAATATCTCAAGGTTTTAAACTATGGTTCTGGTTTTACTTCTGCCAAAATTTGCTTTATATTTGTTGAGGCTATTAGGCTAATTAAAATTTAAGATAGTTTCTCTGTTCTTCCTGCTGGGTTAACCTCTTTTTTATCATTATGAAATATCCCTTTATCTTCAGTAGTAATATATCTTGCCTTGGAGTTGACTTGGTCTGATATTAGTATAAGTATACCAGCTTTCTTTAGGCTAGTATTTACATGGTATAACTTTTCTAGACCTTTACTTTCAATCTTTCTATGTTCTTCTATTTAAGTTGTGTCTCTAGTAAACAGTACACAGTTTTGCCTTTTCTAAATGCAGCTTGATAATCTTTATCATTTATCTGGAGTAGTTAGTCCACTTACATTTAATACAATTATGATATATTTTGTTTTAAATCAACTATCTACTTGTCCTGTTTTTTATTCCTATCTTCCTCCCTTCCTTTATTGGAGTAAATGAGTATTTTTATTGTTATTATTTAGTATTCTGTTTCCTCCAACTGTTAACCTGTTATTCATTCTTTTAACTTTGTAGTATTTTTCAGTGATGACTCTAGAAATTACAGCATGCCCTCTTGACCTATTACAGTCTACTATAAATTAACACTTCCCAGATACTTCAAAGGTCTTAAAATATTTTAACCCTTATTTTCCTCGTGTCATTTATGCTATTGTTGTTATGCATTTTGTTCTACATATATTTTAAACTTCACAAGACATTATTATTACTTTAAATAATTAATATTCCTTTACAATAACTCTTTATTTTTCCTCATATATTTATCCTTTCTTGTGCTCTTCATTCCTTCTGCTTTCTCATACTTCCATCTGGGATTATTTTCCTACTGCCTAAAGAACTCCAATTCACATTTCTTTCAGTGTAGGTCTGTGGGTGCCAAATTCTTACATGTTTCGTTTGTCTGAAAATGTGTTTATTTCACCTCCTTTTAAAAATAAATTTTAAGTGAAATGTATTTTCCCTTCATTTTTGGAGAATGTTTTCACTGAGTAAAGAATTTCAGCTTAACTGCTATTTTCTCTCCGTACTTTAAAGACGTCACTTAATGAGCTTTCAAAAATTAGTTCTCAAATAATTGTTTCTTGCATAAAAGTTTTATTTCTTTAGCTAACTTAACTGAGAAAAACTAAGCAACACTTTGAGATTTAAGGAATCCTTTTCTCATAAATCGAATATATATTGCTATTTTTTTCAGTGACTATTAGAAAGTTCGTCCTTATACTTAGCTGAAATATTTCTTCTTTGTAGCTTCTTATGGTTCATCCTATTTCCACTTTTTGTGACCTTCTATAATGAGTTTAATCCCTCTTCAACATGACAACTCTTAAAATATTTAAAGATAGCTATTGTGTTCCTATCTCCCCTTCAGTCTTTTCTCCAGACTAGATGGATCCAGTCTATTCATGTGTTCTTCATATATAGGGCCAAGTTCACTTATTATTTCAGTACTTGGCTCTGAATGTGCTTCAATTGGTTGCCTTCAGCAAGCAGGTGATGACTGTGTCAATTTGCAACAATGTTCTACATAAGACAAATTCCCAAATAGGGTTCAACTGACACTGCATTTGGCAATAGATTTTCGGTCAATCTAGCCATGTTTTCTGTACAAACCCTTGAAATTAGTACAGGGTAAGAAAGAAAAAAAAGAGAAAAAGAAAACAGGAAGGGCAGGGAAGGAGGGACGTTAGCAAATAAGTTTAAGTTGTGTTCAATTTATTTTCCTTTTATGGGCAAAGTAACTTCTTAAACCCCAAAGTGTTGCATAGTTATGTTCAGTTAATCTAACTAAATAAATAATTCTATTATTTGAGAGAAAAAAATTCAGTTTATTAAGTAAGCATATGTAATCATAGCATATAAAAAGGAAAAGTATAAATCCAAGGAGGTGAACCAGCAAAATGTGATTTTGTGTATTTTTTCAGTTACATGCTGCAAATCTTGATAGCAGGAATGATTAATTTTGCTTCATTCAAATCTACATTCTGAATAAAGCTTCATGAAGTGAACTGGTGGTATTTAGTCTTTGAAAAATCCATTTTATTTATAAACTCTCATGAACACAGGCATATTAACATAGAGAAAATATCAGTTATGTTGTTGCATGGCAGAGTATTCAAGGATAAAACCCAAGAAGAATTTTTGAGGACTAGGCAAGCCTTGAAAAATGATTATACAATGTGGCAAACAAAAAAATATTACAAGCTTTGAAATAAATGGTATGCTAAAAGTCCAGCTACAAATTGTTTTTGAAAGCTCTCAATGAGACCCAAGAGTGGGTCAACAATTACACAGGAAGCTACTTATATTGCTGCTTTTGTCCCTTCCAAGGTTCCGTCAAAATTCTTAACATCTGGACTTTGGTTTGTTTCTTCTTAGTAATCTGTTAGTTTTAATGTACAAAGAGAATGCCACTAGGCAACTCTGTTAGAAGGGTATGGCCACCCCAGTAGTTGGAGTGAATTTGTTCTAAGCTACCTACTGCTGATGAAAGGCTTGCACTCTCATTTTGCTGCATCCTCCTATTCTATGACATTATGGGTTTTGGTCTGGCATTGTAAGAGTTTATATATGATTCTCTCCTGTAGACAATTCAGAACAATGTAAATAGTTTGTTTTGTGTTTTATGCCATTGAAATCATGCTCCCTCCTCTAGGAAGTATATAATAATGGCCTACTAGGTTTTTCAGAGCTGAGGGGCCAATCAATATTCCTCCCTGAAAACAAGGATGGGTCTACTAAAGCAAAAGGTCATCATCCTGAGAACATAAGTCAAGATAAGAGACCAAGCTAAGACATTGGTTTAAAACAACTGGTTTGCCAACTTGGCAAACTTTAAAAAGTTCAAGACTGTTTCCTGCTTCTAGCCTTGACCGAATAGCTGACATCAGACTGATAACAACTATAAAAGTTGTATAAAATTTTTAAAATATATGTTTTGAAGGCATCAGATATCAACTAAGGAAACCACAACCCAAAGGGGCCAAGATTCTGAATAGAAGGGAATTGCATTGAGGTAAGCTCCACATCCATCTCTGCTTTTATCCCTGTGGCATTCACCTACGGAAAACATAGAGAAGAGAGTCAGAGAGGAAGCATCTGTTTGGGGCTTGCAGCAGTCTCACTGTAATAGGGAGACAGAAGTTGGAGTTTGGGGTTGCCAAGGTGGCAGGGACTCGAAAAGTCATGATCCAAGAAAGAAGTAAGGTAGAAATTCTGCAGGCGGATTCCCCTTCAGGTGTTTGTCAACTCATAAACTCCTTGTATGCAGGGACAATGTTATTTCCTTAGTTCAAACACTCAATAAGTTTTCCCCACTGGTTAAATATTAAAATTCAAACTCTTTAGCATTATATATATATAGACTCTACTGTCTGGTCTTCCCACTTGTGACGGACACAGCCTACAATGACTTCCAATGAGTTACGCACTTGTGAAATCTCCCTGTAATCCCTTCCCATTAACTGTGGTTGGGACCTGTGACCTGCTTCTCACAAATAAAATATAGCAAAGGTGAGAGATATCACTCCCATGACTACGTTGCATTATACGGCAAAGGTGAAGAAATTTTGCAGATATAATTAAGTTCCCTAATCAGTTGACTTTGAGTTAATCAAAAGACAGTGCTCTGGATGGGCCTGACCTAATCAGAAGAGTCCTTTAAAAGAAGACCTAGGGGCTGGCCCAGTGGCACAGTGGTTAAGCGTGCATGTTCCACTTTGGCGGCCCAGGGTTTGCTGGTTTGGATCCCGGGTGCAGACATGGCACCACTTGTCAAGCCATGCTGTGGCAGGTGTCCTACATATAGGGTGGAGGAGGATGGGCACGGATGTTAGCTCGGGGCCAGCCTTCCTCAGCAAATAGAGGAGGATTGGCAGCAGATTAAGTAATTCCATCGATTAGAACTTATTCTCTGGATCCCACTAATTCTCTAGTGGGATTGCCCATGTAGAGGCAGGGAAAGGGGATTGCAGACTAGAATCAGGAGGTCTTTATTCCTATTGGTGCTCAACAAATATTTGTTGAATGAATGAATGAAGGAATGGAACTAATCCCTCTTCTTCCCATCCTTTTCTCACTGGGCCTTGCCCTTTGTCTACATTCAGTAGAAATAATAAACATATAGATGCTATTTTTAGTTAATACACATTTAAACCCTTGAGGAAATTGTGAATAGATATTGTTCATATATTTTAGGGTTGAGGGTCATATTTTCCTTTCTAAATCTAAAAAGCAAATGACTATAACATATAAGGGTTCTTGTCATCAATAATAATCATCACCATTTTAATCCTTACCTTGAGGCAACTAGGCCATTACTTAAGCAAACAACAAAAGACAGAAATCCAGATTTTTCAAAACTAATGGAGGCAAGTATTCTTGAATTTACAACAAGATTCACCACAGAATTATCAAATCAGCACTTCTGAAACAAGTTTGCATCAGAATCACACAGGGGGTTTGCCTCAGAATTAACAAGGGGGACTTGTTAAAACACATATTGCTGGGCTCTGCCCCGCAAGTTTTTGACTCAGTAGTTCTGGCATGGAACTCAATAATTTGCACCTGTAACAAGTTGTCAGGTCATGCTGATGCTGGTAGTCCAGGGACCACACTTTGAGAAGCCCTAGTGTAAACCAAATCTGGTCCCAGGCTCAGTAGCACCATCTGGCTTGCAGGCAAACTAGGTCATCCATAAGGTTTCCTTCAAAAACCTGAGGTCTACACTTGAGCAGTACTGTCTAATAGACAAGTCATGCAAGCCACTTGTGTAATTTAAATTTTTCTAGTAACCATATTAAAAAGTAAAAAGAAACTGGTAAAGTTAATTTTAATAATATATTTTATTTAACCTACATATGAAAAATATTATCATTTCATCATGTAAGGAACATCAATATTATTGAGATATTTTACATTCCTTTTTCCTACTAAGTCTTTAAAAGGAGTTGTGTATTTTACACTTTGAGCACATGTGAAATCACACTAGTCATGTATCATGTACCCAATAGTCCCATGCGGACAGTAACGACCACACTGGACACTGCAGCTGTAGAGGCTGGATCTCAATCTCTCTCTTTTAAAAATTGTTTAAAACTTGGTATTTTAATTTATTTTGGGCTGCAATAAAAATATTTAAAATAGGCATACACAATGGCAGAAAGTTCTACTTTTGAATGAAAGTAAGGTAGGCCAAAGCAAAAATAATATTTTCCTCCATTGTACTAAAAATAGCATTCAATGCACAAAATTCAATTTATATACAACTTCATCAATAGATTTATATTCTGTAGTTATGTTACTATATATCAAATAACCATTTTTATTTGAATAACAGCAATATCTGAGGTGCTAAAGTACTAGATAGTATGGATCTGAAGAGGTTCCTGCAATTAAGATGTTAAAAATTATATTATGCCATAAGAAGTGGATACTTTCTTCTTGTTATAAAAATTTTGGTATTACTTCTGTAGTAAATTTTCATTATCAAAAAGTGAGAAAATACACATAAGCAAAAACAAGACTATAAAAATTGCCTATTATCTCACACCACTAATTCTTTTTGCTTTTTCTTAAGATTGGCACCTGATCTAATATCTATTGCCAATCATTTTTTCTCTTTTTTTTTTCCCTTCACAAAGCCCCAGAGTACATAGTTGTATATTCTAGTTGTGAGTGCCTCTGGTTGTGCTATGTGGGACACCACCTCAGCATGGCCTGATGAGCGCCACCATGCCCGCACCCAGGATCTGGACCAGCAAAACCCTGGGCCGCCAAAGTTGAGCACACAAACATAACAACTTGGCCACTGGGCTGGCCCCTCATTAATTATTTTCTTTTCTTTTATTTACTTTTATTACGATTAGAATAGTTTACAACCCTGCACAATTTCAGTTGTACATTATTGTCAGTCTTGTTGTAAGTGTTCCACTTCACCCTTTGTGCCCACCCCCAACCCCCCTTTCCCCTGGTAACCACCGATCAGTTCTCTTTGTCTACATGTTTAACTTCCACCTATGAGTGGAGTCATACAGAGTTCGTCTTTCTCTATCTGGCTTATTTCACTTGACATAATACCCTCAAGGTCCATCCATGTTGTTGTGAATGGGACGATTTTATCCTTTTTTATGGCTGGGTAGTATTCCATTGTATATATCTATATATACCATATCTTCTTAATCCAATCATCAGTTGATGGGCACTTAGATTGCTTCCACAGCTTGGCTATTGTAAATAATGCTGCAAGGAACATAGGGGTGCATGGGACTTCAGGAATTGCTGATTTCAAGTTCTTTGCATAGATACCCAGTAGTGGGATGGCTGGGTCATATGGTATTTCTATTTTTAACTTTTTGAGAAATCTCCATACTGTTTTCCATAGTGGCTGCACCAGTTTGCATTCCCGCCAGCAGAGTGTGAGTGTTCCTTTTTCTCCACAACCTCTCCAACATTTGTCACTTTTTGTTTTGGCTATGTTTGCCATTCTAACAGGTATAAGGTGATATCTTAGTGTAGGTTTGATTTGCATTTCCCTGATGATTAGTGATGATGAGCATCTTTTCATGTGTCTATTGGGCATCCGTATATCTTCTTTGGAGAAATGTCTGTTCTTGTCCCCTGCCCATTTTTTGAATGGGTTGTTTGATTTTTTGTTGTTGAGCTGTGTGAGTTCTTTATATATCATGGAGATTAACCCTTTGTTGGATATATAACTTGTAAATAATTTTTCCCAATTACCGGATTGTGTTTTTTGTTTCAATCCTGTTTTCCCTTGTCTTGAAGAAGCTTTTCAGTCTGATGAAGTCCCATTTGTTTATTCTTTCTATTGTTTCCCTTGTTTGAGAAGACATGGTGTCTGAAAAGATCCTTTTGATACTGATGTCAAAGAGTGTACTGCCTATATTTTCTTCTAGAAGACTTATAGTTTCAGGTCTAATCTTTAGGTCTTTGATCCATTTTGAGTTTATTTTTGTGAATGGTGAAAAAGAATGGTCAATTTTCATTCTTTTACATGTGGCTGTCCAGTTATCCCAGCACCGTTTGTTGAAGAGACTTTCTTTTCTCCATTGTAGGTCCTCAGCTCCTTTGTCGAAGATCAGCTGTCCATAGATGGGTGGTTTTATTTCTGGGCTTTCAATTCTGTTCCATTGATCTGTGTACCTGTTTTTGTACCAGTACCATGCTGTTTTGATTACTGTAGCTTTGTG